>NW_027110535.1:520996-521519 GCF_000696795.3 Halyomorpha halys
TATAGAGAGAGAGAGAGAGAGAGAGAGAGAGAGAGAAAGGAGAGAGCGAGACAAAACCTTTTTATTCAAGATACTGTTTATTTTGATGTACTTATTTAATCAATTTTGCCTAACTATTTAACAATACAGGAACTTACAATAAAAATATCTTGCATAATTTTATAAAGTATATTAATAATTTATTATGTGTTTTACTTTTTCAATTTATATACATTGTTCAGTCAGCCATCATGACCTCAATGTCCCATATGTTGCCGATTTGGCCAAAGACAGATACCATTCCTTCCATGTAAAACTTCCCAACCACCCAAATCCACTTATTTCTAACCTGGCTTCTCCTTCATTACCTAATAATCCTCCTAAGCATCTGAAAAGATGGTGGCCTAGGGATCTTCTCTTCTAGAAATGTCATTGGAGTTCTATCAATGGGTAGATTATCCACATGTTTGCATCATTGCATCATGTCACTATCTCACCTACAGCAAATTTACTTGTTGAATATATGTTATACAGTTGTAAATAA
>NW_027110535.1:521569-524635 GCF_000696795.3 Halyomorpha halys
AAATTTACTTGTTGAATATATGTTATACAGTTGTAAATAACAATAAATAAATTATTAAAAAAATATTCATTGTTCAAAGAATTATCTTTACCTTGGTGTTAAATGTTGCTTATACATTCCGGAAAAAGAAAATGGACTTTATACAGTTTTCTTAATTTTTTCGAATTACTAGATGAAACAAATGAAAGTTCATCAACAAAATTCTAAAACGTAAATATCACATTCTGACAAGTAACATTCTAAGCGAATCGGCCTTTGTATTTATGAAAGAAATTTAAGGATTAATTTATTTTTTATTTGTCATATAAATGCTTATTATTGTAGTTGTTCATGAATTTATAACCAAATGAATTAAAATATTATTTTTAGAATGTAAACTTCCCTAATTTAAATAGACTCTTAAAGCAAATTACCTTCCACCACACATTCACATGGGAATCCTCTAATGCAAATGATACGTTCTTTCAGGATAAACATGCCCGTTCTATTTGCGAAGCAACCGTGAATTCCGACTATCGGTTCGGAATAACACTAACCGATCAGTCAGGCGTAGATCGGACTTGAATCAGAACCAAGGGTTTTGGATTTGAATTCAGATATTGGATAAGGGATTGGATGGCCTAGACTCAGCAAGCTATCTCTGCAGACTCTAGTATCTTCAAATCCCAATGCTCCAAGGTCGTAGTTGGATTCTGTCTGTCAAGGGAATCGTTTGGGAATTAAGTATTTTGAATTAAAATTGATAACTGGGCTTGAGGTAATGTATTCCAAATTTATTCGGACTAATTTATTATTTTGTTAGGGACTCAGATAATGAAAAATCGAAATATTTTATAGAAATAATTGTTCAAAGGGGTCTATTTTATGATTCAAAGTAATTGTTTCAATGATTATATATATAAGTTAAGTATTGGTGAAAGCAAAATGTCAAAAGAGAGAAGAAGGAATAAGATCTAACACGCTTGAACTGCTGTAACATACTTTATTTATTGTGTTCGGTACATTTCTTATATACATTCGATTAGCTGATCCCCTCAGTCAGCTGACATCGAAATAACAGCTGACTCAGACCGTAACTCCCCCCCTCCAGTTTACGAACAATCCTCATAAACTAATACTATATAATATAATAACACGAAGAAAAACTATATACATATCATTGAAAAAGCTCACAAGTTCCCTCAAATAAACGCTAAATGCATAATTTAAACCTAAAAAAAAAATTCATACAGTAAATGAACAAGCTAGAATGAAAAAGAAAATATTCACAAAAATCAAAAACATAGAATGAAAAATACATTATTGACAAAAATCAATAACAACCTTAAAACACAAAAAAACAAAACAATAAATAGAATAAATAACTAAATTTTCTGCAATCTAATCTAGTATGGGAACAGTTCAGTTTTTAAATTGTCATTCCCGGAAGTTTTAATTCTTCAATATGGACAGTTCTCCTCTTTTTGGGTTCTTTAATACTTTCTATTGTTACAATATTGTGTTCCCTTATAATTATCACCCTGAATGGACCATCGTATCGCAGTATCTCTTTACCCCTGTTAAACCCCAACTTTCTATATACAATCTTCCCAATTTTGATTGTTCCCATCCTATCTGAGACATTTAAATTCTCCCGAGTTACCCTCCTGGATTTTTCCTTTTCCATTCTTCCCCGAGCCTTTTCTCATAACTTACGTCGAGCAACATGGTTGTTGTGTATTTCCTCTCCGTCTGCTGCCGTGATCTTATAGTCCTCCTGTGTCCTCGAAGCCCAAAGAGGATCTCAAATGGTGAAAACCCCGTAATTGACTGATCGTATGTCGCAATCGCCTTAGGCATTGCCACGTCTGGTTCTAGTCCCTGGTCGACCTGATATAATCGAAGATGGTCACTCAACTTGCCATGAAGGCGCTCTATGCCTCCTCTACTCTTGGGGTGCCCTGGAGTGTTGAGATGCCATATTACGTCAAGGTCCTTCATTTCCTTACGAATCATGGCATTATCAAATTCCAAATAAATAACAGCTGAGTCAAACCGTAACTTATATGTATATATATAGTTATTCTATTATATATTTATTCTTTTCCATTAAACATCGTTTTGGACCATCCCTGCCCATTTTCAAGTTTCTATGTCCGAAATTTTATAAATATAAGATATAATAATATCGTTATAGATATTCTACCTTGATGTTATATTACATCTAATTACCATTTAACATAAATAGATTTCATTTTCACCTAATATTTTATTCTTTATTTAAATAAAGAGGAAAAAAATATATATTCTCAGGTTTTACGTTATTAAACCATTAACCTGGAAACCTCATCGATTGTAAAAATAATTCCCACCACCATAATTGAATATGTTTTTCTTTATTGTCTACTTTAAAGGGTATCCACAATACATGTTCACCTCAAAAATATCTACAATTTTTGAAAATTTTGACCTGATTTTCAGATATGGTATATCTTTTGAGGGTATTGCTAATTTTCTAATATGTCTCTGATTCTTCTCTAGCCTACCTATTTCTGGATTTCCAATGGAGTGAGTTACGTTTGTTTACGGATAAAAGATATATCTCATACTGCTGTTCTGACTCAGCGGTAATCAAATAACAATTTCAAAAACTGTCGAGGTTATAGGAGTAAATATATTTAATAATTATTGTTTCTTAGTTTAAAAACACCTCTATCTTTTTTTTAAATTTATTTCCTACCTGTTTCAAAGACTACCTGACATAGTGGGGATTAACTACAAGTCATATTCTAACTATCGGGGGAGGGGAGTTATTTTTTCATTTCGTGGGACCATAACGAAATTGAAGTCAACCTCCCCCTCTCCCCAGGCCGGATTGATCAGTCTGCAGTTACAAGGTTGCTAAGGTAGACGCCTCAACATGTCTATCAAAATATCACTTGTTATATTACATTGAACTGTTTGAAATATATTATACTATATAATATATTTCATGAATATATATTACTAATTGAAATATATATTACTATCTATCCTACTCTCAATCCTGTACTAAAATCCGCATATATCCCGTTATTATATTTATTT
>NW_027110535.1:524750-534453 GCF_000696795.3 Halyomorpha halys
AGTTTTGCACAATATCTTTCTTATATATAATAAATTTTATAACATTTTTTATATATTTCAAGATGCTTATTGCTTCTATTTTTTTTTTATGTACCTAAAATTATTATTTTATTAAAATCCAATTATTGCTTAGTCTGTACTGTTGCATTTATTTTTTGTGACGTTTACTATTTGTTTCGTGTTGTTTCACTTTAGTCATTAAACTTAGTAACATTTTCCTAACATAGCAGTTATTTTTACATTCTTTATTTCTCAATTTTGTTTATTTTGATCTTCAATTTTATCATTCATATTTTTTATTTAATTCAATATTATTATATATTTTAAATTTTACATCATGGTGTTGATGTTTTATAAAAGTGCTTTCTGAATATATTTTAATTTATATTAATATTATTTATATTTGTATTGGTTTTGCCCTGCCTATCATCCTCATTATACAACAATACATGATATTAGTTTGTTTTACATGAATGATACAATTATTTGTTTGATTAAGATTGTTTTAAAGCGAATTATTAACAGCCAAATCTGAATCACAATTAACTAAGATTAAATAATAGCTTCCTGGGTGATTTAATTGCACAATAAAATTGATTTTAAAACTGAGATTTCGTGCTATATTAACATAGCAGAAATTAAATATTTTTAGTAAAATTATGAAAAGAAAGTGCCTTGAAGAAAAATTAATTATTAGTAAACCCTTCGTAAGGGGAACAAGGGAGGGAGGAAATTTCCGGGGCCCGGATTTCCGGGCGTCCAATAAGAGTTGACTAAAAATATCCATACTGTCATAAAGTTTTTTTAACAAATATATAAAAATAATAAAATCATTTCAAAGTACTTTCTTTATAATCTGACAAAGTAGCCCAATTTAGAGTTATTTCTGTTGTTGATAATTTAAAAACAAACAATTGAATAAAGGACATGGAGTTTTGATTGGATTATTCCATCTTTCATAGAAAGTAAGTAATAAGTAATAAGGCTTCTTATGGTTGTCTAGGAGCTTTTATCTACGTTATTTTTATTACATTATATCTCTATTTTCAACATTAAGTAGTTTTGTGAATATAATTTGTTAGATTAATACATAAAACAATAAATTTTTATTAAACATTAATCAGAATGATTCAGGGGGGAAGATATCCACATTAAATCCACTTTGTATAAGAATGAAATTATAATAAATTTTATTATTTATTGTAACAATTCTATTTCTTTTTCAACATTTTAGTAACGTTTCGGCCTTCTTTCTTTAATATAAACGTATTTTATTGCATAAATATGAAATGCTCAATATTTACTATATTGTTTTGGGAAACCTCCTTATACAATTAAGATTTTCCTTATAATAATTATACTTTAAAAACTTTCTATTTTAAATTTTAGTAAAACAAACCAAAGGGGACAAAAAATCTAAAACATTATTGAATTAAAACAAAATAAATAATAATGAATATTTTTTACTTTTCCACTTTAGTTACTTCACTAAAATTATTTTGTTGCATAAATACTATTATATGGAAGTATTAGTCAACAGTGTAGACCATATTTTCTTGGGATTTTACATCTACAATATATTAATTAATATTACACATAAATTAAATTTTTCTCCAACATATTTTGTTATTAAAACTAATATGTTTTTTATTTATAATCTTAATATTTTCTTGAGACTGGTAATTCTTTAATAAATAACTCTATATAAAAATATATAAATGTTTTGACCTGGGCAGAATAGCCTGAATGAAGTTTTAGAGTTTTTAAATTATATGTTTGCAAAGTGGTATTGAGATGTCCCTGAAGATGGCCGGATTGGCCGAAATGTTGGACGAATAAAGGAAATAAAGTTTTGAGACTATAATTGGATAGTATTTGAGTTATTTATTAACTAATATGTTTTTTTATTGCTATTTTAGGTACTTCGTTTTTTTACTATAATTTTTTTAAACTAATTTAAAGAACAAATTTTAAAAATTTACTTTATTTTTAATCACCATGGAGGCTTGTGAATTGCGAATTTTAAAAAAAATAAACTAAGAAATTGTTATTTATATATAATTTTAATTTTTTACAAATGGGTTTTAGTTTTCTCAGTCTTGTGAATGATAGGTAAAAATTTAAAAGTGAATTTTGCTAAAACAATTGGTATTATTTCATTTTTTTTTTTAAATTTTGTTACATTTAATTTTTAGCAATGGATTTATAATATTTTTAGCGTAGTTTGAAATATTATTAATTTAATAAATATTTTAACACTATATGATATTTATAAATCATTTTAAATAATTAAAAAATAATAAAAGGAGGTAGAACCTAGAAGTGATACATTCGTTGTCGATTTAAATTTTTATTAAATGTTTTAGAATATAAACTTTTTTGTACATCTAAAAAAATATCTCTAATAGTTATATGGGTTCTTTATTTTTCTAAGAAACAACCAAGTTAGCTATTTTGGCATAATTAGTGGTTTAATAATACTTGTTTCAAACTTAATAAATTTTGCAAACTTGGTATACAACTTACCAAGAAAGTCCATTAAGACGTTTGAGACCTGTCACCACCGTGGAGTTTATCATATTCATTGTTCATTGTGTAGTTTTTATATTTTTTTAATATATTTATTTTTATTTGTTTTAACTGTTGAAATACACTTACATATACTTCGACATGATTTTTCTGTTCAATAAGTAACAGATAAAGTATAAAAAAATACATTAAAGTTGTTAAATAGTTTTTATAATACCATAATATTGTTACTTATCTTCACTATTTCGTTTAGTTATGTTTTTTTTTCTAAATTATTCAAATAAAATAATTTTAATTTAATCAATATTATAATTAAATTAATATCAATTATTAATTACATTTAATAATATTAATTTAATCAAAGTTATAAATAAATTAAATTATTTAAGGCCATTTTGGTAGTAAATGTTCTGAGTTTTGAAATTTTTAATTTAGGAGGACGCTATAAAAGGTATTTATCAGAACTGGCTATGTTCCCAACTTTTCGTATCAGCCTGTCTGCATGAGTAACAAGGGTGCAATGTCAATATTCTATCTGAACTTATTGTTAAAAACTAAAAATATAAAAGCATATGTTATTAGATTATTAAGGCAGTAAGTCGAATATCATAAGTGAATAAAACGTTTAGAAATCAATTTAAATATTCTCTTATCCTTATAAAATGAATGAAGTTATTAAAAAATACTAATTAATTATTTATTATCCATAAAAATATTTTAAATCCAAGCATAGGTAACTGAACAACTCTTATTCATTTTTGGCTTGATTCCAGTCATTTTTACGTTAATATGTTAATGACGTTTAAGGATAATAAGTATTTTTTTAAATTAACAATAATTTATTTTATAATTATATATTATTATTCCTTTCCTAACGTGTTCTTGAGGTAATGTACACTTACATACTCGTATGACGTTTAAACAGGTCTGCTTTTGTATATCTTTATTGAAATTTACAAAAGTACTGATACATCCAGTAAATTTGATGTAAGTTTATAATGTAGTGTTACTGTGTAGAGAAACTACGCATTGGTAGCACTCTTAAAACGCTTTTACATTAGAAAGTCTCGTGGCCATCTTCTTTTCAGACGCCTTAGAGGATTGTCAGGAATAGAAGAGGAAGCAAGGTTAGAACTAGTGGGTTTGAGTGGTTAGGGAGTTTATAATAGAAGGAATAATATCTGGTTCGGGCTAGATCGGTTAAACATGGAACTTTAAGGTCATTGTGTATAATTTTATTTGTGACAAAGCATTGAGGATTTTGGATCGTAAGGATTAGATACGAGAGGAAGGTTTTGTGGAACCCCAAAGCTCAACTCCGTATGTCCAGATTGGCCTTATTACAGTCATGCAGATCAATCAGTCTTTCATAATGGATTGGAAGTTAACACAGTTTGTCCAGTAAGTGCTGTAATAGACGAGGAGTTTTAGGTCTTTTCAGTCATATGTAAGGATCACAGGTTAGTCGTTAGAGGTAAGAGCAGAAGTAAGATGTGGGATTGGAGCGTTTGGGATGCCATTAAAGGGTTATCATTAACTGCGAGTACACATGTATTATCGGCATACATGTCTGATTTGAAAACAAAAATTTTTTAATAATTTACCTTTCGTACATTATCTAAAACTACTTTTTCATTTTTTTTATTATTTAATTTTTTAAACAGATAAATAAAGTTTGAACCATTCGACAATTCCCGTCAGGGTCCAAGCCGGATTTTGCAGACTCTCGATTTCTGAATTAGCTTCTTCTAAGGTGACACCAGAGGTTGTCCTCTCATTAAATCTTCGGTATATCTCTAGTGAGTCGGTCTCAAGGAGTTCCATTTTAAAAAGATGTTCAGTGAAAAATCAAGAGATAAACATTGCTTGTTTTATCTCATCCAGAATTTTAATCGAATTTTGGTGGTTTTAGATGTTTTATTCTAGTAAAAAAATTTTCTCCTGGGTCTTAACTGTCGATAACTCCTACCGGGAGCTTGGTCTAGTAGTTTATACGATAATTGGATGGACTCACAAAGTCTCAACAGTGATTCTCTTTTCATTCCCTCATCGCAGATTTCCTGGTCAGTATTTAATTTTTTTTTTTATTTTTAGTTTGGTAGAGCGCTTGAAGTGGTTTAAATTTGGTATAGTTTGAACCATTCTTCAGGAAAATAAATTACATAATTCGTACAATTTAAAAATAAATATTAGTTACTCATTTTATTATAACAATATATTTTTTTTTACTAATAGGACCTATCCTATTGTACTTTTGATACCTAGGGCTGCTCTGGTAGAAATATATTCAAAAATATACTCGTCTTTAATGTTCTATTCAAGGCAGAAGGCAAAGGATGAAAGAGAGATTAAGTTACTTAGAAAAGGATTGGTGGAAGAGATTTAGATTCTTGTCCCTACATTCGTCTTTTTTTTTTTACATCTGTCCTTTTATTGACTGTTTTTACATTTTTATCAACAAAAAATAAAGCTGAGAATTCAAATGAACAATAAAGAAATCAAAGAAAACTCCGTCATCCTTCATTTTTATCATCTGACAGTTTTAAATTGCAATGTTATGTACGATATTTAGTACACTAAAAAAAAAAAACTATACTGCTATATCCTATGAAGCGTCAGGGGTTCAGTATCAAAAGAGATATATTTTCTTGAACAACGGTTGTGCAAGAAAGTGATTGTTTAATATATCAAGCAATTTTGATTTGTAAAAAAAAAGTCCAGTATTATTGTCTCGCAAAAACTTAAAACTATTCAACTTGAATATTGAATTTTTGTGTACGGATTTAATTTAATTTAATATAAATATAAGTATGATATCCCTTAGTATATCTAATATTGACTCTAATACTAGACAATAACATTAAGTATTCTTTAGTGGTATGTTAGTATATCAAAGCCTATTTGATCACCCCTAGCTTGAATTTATTCAATTGCCTACTAGTAAGAAAATATTTATTTCAACAAGAAAAAAATAATTAGATTGCAATCTAAAAGATGTTTCCATAACTTTGAGGTACACTTTAAATTTTCAGTTCAGATTTGCACCAATGGGCTGAATTTTATTTTTATTACATACCGAAATTTGATTGTAAACCGTAAAGATGAGCAATCAAGCCGATTGACTGGTATATAATGTTCAAATAGATAATATATGTATTTGAGTGTGTTTATACATATGTATCAATCATGGTTATGTAGACAAGCCTTGATTGACTCGCTCGGAGCTGTCCATCTTAATTCCCTCCTTGCCAGCATAACCTGAGATTCTCACTTATGGGTTTACAATTTCAAATTATAATTACTATTAATTAATATTCATCTTATTTAATTTTTTTTTTATTCAAGCTATTATTCAGCTTATATTATCGACAGTTTTTACATTTTTATAAACAAAAAATGAAGTTGAGAATTCAATAGAACAATTTGAAATTTGATACTTGCAAATAGATTAAGATCATATGATATAAAAATACATTTATTTTGCTTTCCTTTGAAATGCATCTAAACAAAATTGTTCCTTCTATTTTAATCCGGATTTATTTATTCTGATCGAAAATAAATCAAAGGACTATGTTTCATTTGTTTTCAACTAACTATAGTAATATATGATGATATTATGATAGTAAAACCTCAATTAACACAAAGGACCTGTTGGAAACTTTTTTTATAATCAATAAAATAATTTTTAAACTTTTTATTTTAATTATTTTATTTTAATTATTTTATTATAATTATTTGCTATATATATTTGTTACCAATAGCCGTTGGGTCACCCCTGTAGGTTCGGTAGCCCTCCAGGGTCCACCCAGTCACATGAAGAGGGTACCCTTAATTGGGTAAAAATCTGGCGGTCTGTGATTCTGACCAAATCATCTCCTTTATCGTTGGTCTAGTAACTATATATCGTGACAAAGTACTGCACACTTTACCCGTCATAGTTTATAGCAGTACATATTCATTTTAATTTTTTAACTAAGCCATTCATATTTTTTTTGTTTAAATGTTCCTTAATCAAGACACCATTTTTAAAAATTATACAGGCTTTAATAGCTAAGTCGTTTAACTATTGTTTTTATTTCACCTTCTTCATAACATCGATAAAATTTAAAAGAACGTAATTAATGAATTGATCTATAAAAATTGCTTCAATTCCTTATTATTAGAATCGATTATCAGGGTCCTTCAGCCTCATGGAGTGGGTATCCTTAATTCGGTGAAAATCTGGCAGTCGATCGTGATTCTGACCATATCATCTCCTTCACAACCGTTGGTCTAGTAACAATACATCCTAACAAAGTATATCTTTACAATATATCCTTACCCATCATGCATTGTAGTAGTACGTATTTTGTTTTTAAATTAAGCTATTCATAATTTAATTTAATTAAAAAAAATATCCCTTAATCAATTACAAAACACTCCTTACCCATCATGGGTTGTATATAAAATACCTTAATATGAATAACTATTACACTGAAAATATTGCTTAAAAAAAAAAAACTAACGTTTTGATTGTAATAGTTAATCATATAATGTATATTAAAATATTACACTTTAGTAATTAGTTGAAGAAATTATTTGTTCTAAAAAAATTATTTTTTTTTATTTTAGGGCAAACAATTAAGTTGTAAAACTTTGTCTCAATATATTTCTACTATTATCTGATTCTCAAGATCCAAAAAAATGTATAACATTTACACACAAGAAAAAAAGTTTAAAAAAAGTATCAATATATATTTATTTTAATCTTTTTTCTATTTCTTTTTTAACAAAACTGTGCCACCCTGAAAAGAAATTCGCTTTTAATTATGAATAATGCTATCTGCTGGTTGGATTTCATCTGCGGTTTGTCTGAGGCTTATCTCTGTAATAACAGTAATAAGTAAAGACGCACCTGGCACCTTTCCCTTCGCGAGTCCCTTTTGCCTTGTTTTACTTCTCAAGAAAGGCAGAAGTAAAAGGAAGAATCAAAATTAAGTGTTTATAAAGAAAAAAAATATACTTCCACTCACGAAAGTCGGAATTGAATGGTCAATCGTTCGAAATTTCAATAGATATTTATCTAATTTTATAACTAACTACTGCTGAGTACAATTAGTTCAATAATTTTTTTTTCAAATCGATTTTACACTCACATTTTAAGTGTTTTATTTTATTAGCATTCAATATAACATTCAAGTAATTTTTGCTTAATTTTTATATATTTTCAGTCTGATTTTTTAAAATATCTTTATTGAAATTTACAACTGTACATTATATAATACATTCAGTAAATTTGGTTTTAGTTAAAATGGAGTGTTACAGGCGTGTAGAACAACTACCCATTGGTAGCACTCTAATGACATTTTACATTAGCAGGTCTGGTCGCCATCTTCTTTTCAGGCACCTCGGAAGATTGTCAGAAATGGATGAGGATGCAAGATTAGAAACTAGGGGGTTTGAGTGGTTAGGGAGTTTATAATGGAAGGAGTGATATCTGGTTCGGGCTAGATCGGTTACATAGGGAACATTAAGATCGTTATTTATTATTTTATTTGTGACAAAGTAAGGACCATTGAGGATTTTACGAAGGATCGGATACGAAAGTTATTCGAAGGTTTAGTAGAGCCCCAAAGCTCAACTCCATATGTTCAGATTGGCCTTATTACAGTCATGTAGATCAGTCTTTTGTGATGTGTTGGAAGTTTTGACCGTTTATCTAGTAAGTGCTGAAATAGTCGGAATCGACGTGCAGTTTCCTGTCTTTTCAGTCTTGTGTGAGGATTCCAGGTTAATCGTAAATCCAAATGTAGTCTTAGGTAGCGGATCTGTTCGTCAGGGGTAAGAGTAACATTATTAAATGAAACTGTAGGGCAGTCAGTAGGTTTACGACGAAGGGTAAAAGTAATTTGATGGGATTTGTTGGAATTTATCATAATCCTCCAATTACGACACCATTATTCGAGGGCTGTGATATTGGTCAGTCTGATTAAAAAACAAAAATAAGATAAATCCATGCGTGAAGTAGGTAATTATTTTTTATTTGTGAAATCATGCTAATGAATTTCAAGAGGGGAATTTTCAGTCAATGCCTCCCCCTTTACGGGATAAAGAGAATAAAGTGTTACCGAGAACATGAAGAAAGATTAACCATTAATGTCAGAACAACCATTACGGAACGTATAAAATACCGAGGAAAACTTTTAAAAGATACATCACTTTTCAAAAACTCCTTATTAAGATAAGAGTCCGTTCGAAACAGGAATAATTTTTAATGTATGAATGTTTTATGTGGTTTTCCCTTATCATGCTTCACAAAAAATTGGTCTCAACTTTTTTAATCAACAGACTTTTATTCACGTAAACGTCCAGCATGCGTTTTAACTGAATGTAAAACAGGTGGCTCGTTTGCAAAGATGGAAGGTTATTATGTGTACGGTGTGGGTTTTTTTTTTCGGATGACAAAAGTTTGAGAATTGGTGTGTTTTAAAAAAAAGAAGTTATATTTGTTTAACTTTTGCCCATATTTTCACTTTTATTACAGATTTCACAGCTTGCTTCTTTTACATGTATTATTAAAATATTTCATATTATTATGTCATTCTTAGCCCAAAAGATCTTATTACTCTTGATTTTATAGCGATTTCATACGAGGTATGCGATATATTTTTTTTATGTAGGTAATTCATATAAATTTATACAAAATCCTTGCTATCTGTGAGGTTGAAAGGTAAAAATGCGACAAATTCATATTAAAAACTATTTGGGTGTGAAATGTCTGTGATTGAGGAATGAAGTAAGTTTGAAAATAAGGCTGTTTTAACACAAAGAAGTAATTATATTTTTAATACTTATTTACAACATTAATTTTATAAAAATACAGAAATTTAAAGAGTTTTTTTTTATAATAAAATGTACATCAAAGAATAAGAACACCTTCTTGAGAGTTAATGTTATTCACCAAAAATTTTAAACGAGATGTTCTGCAGAGATAAACAGTTTTCCAATATTGGTAGCGTATTTTTGGAGGGAAAAAATAGAAGGAAAGGTTTCCAGACCTTGAATACTCAAAAACCTCCATATTTTTCGAAGATAAGTGAGAATAGAGGTACTACTATGAGAATATAATATTTTACTATGAAAATATACGCTTATCTTCTAGTGAGATATCTATTTCTCCATACATAAATATATA
>NW_027110535.1:534538-554286 GCF_000696795.3 Halyomorpha halys
TATATTATATATAAGAACACTTACAGTTTATATAATCTCTAACTATTTTTCCTTGGTTTTTATTGTATAATACCCTTGAGGAAAGTAGGCAGTTCATTGTTCGTTGAATACTTCAGAATCTCAAAACTTCTTCATTCCCAACATCCTTCCATACTTATTCGAAACCACTTTCCCTCTGGAAGAATTTCCACATTCCCTGTCGGCTTGATCCAGATAAGTTAGGTACTAAAATTTTATTATGAAGATTATTAAGAAGACTAAATATAAAGTATCAAATCAGAAGAATGTGGTCATGAAGAACATCTTGATATCGTAAATGCTTTGTCTAATAACAACTTACATTAAGACAGTTATTCCGTTATAATAGTTAATCGTAAGATAAATATTCAATAAAAAAAAATAAATTAAAAACAATAATTTTTTTATTCCTTAACATGGTGCAAAATATCTGAGTTACAAGTTGGAACTATTGATGACAACTTCGTCACTCTCCCTTTTAAAAACCCGCCAGAAAATATTGGAAATCATTCCACTTTTTTTTACTGTTGATTATTGGCTTCCCCGTTTAGCGAGTATTTTTTCAGGTTGGTCCCTCTCCATATCTCCTACGAATCTTGGGTTATTTAATTAATTCAGAAATAACAACAAAAGAATTTAATTTGAGGAAAATGGCGGTGGCACTCTGACAGTAAGCTGAGAATAAACATTAGAACATTACACAGTTAATTAAACATTCATCGTCAACTCCTCTAGAAACGATCTTCAATTCTACCAGATTCTTGGAATTATTTCTCCAGCATTCATTTCTATCTTTAGGAATCAAAATTCTACTAGTTTACCCCAGCGAGAACATCTCATATTAGATAAGTTTTCTTCTTGTCATAAATTAATTCAAAGTTTTTTTTTTATTTTATTTATTTATCGATATTTACAACTGTATAAAAAAATACAACCAGTAAATTTGATCATAATGACATAATGATATGATAGAGGATGTAGATAAACTACCCAGTAGTAGAACTCTAATAACAGTTTACAATATAAGGTCACGAGGCCATCTTCTTTTCAGGCGCCTCGGAGGATTGCCAGGAATGGAAGAGGAAGCAAGGTTAGAAACTAGTGGGTTTGGGTGGTTAGGGAGTTTATTATGGAAGGAATGATATCTGGTTCGGGCTAGATCGGTTACATAAGGAACATTCAGGTCTTTATGGATGGTTTTATTAGTAACAAAATAAGGAGCATTGAGGATTTTACGAAGGATTTTGCATTGTAAAGACTGGATACGAGAGGAATTCGAAGGTTTAGTGGAGCCCCAAAGCTCAACTCCGTATGTCCAGATGGGCCTTATTATTGTCATGTAGATCAGTATTTTGTAATGAGTTGGAAGTTTAGACCGTTTGTCCAGTAAGTGCTGTAATAGTCGGAATCTGCGTGCAGTTTTCTGTCTTTTCAGTCTTGTGTGAGGATTTCAGGTTAGTTAAATGAAGTTCCTTGAATAATATTTTTTATATAGGCCCGCCAAACTTTGAAACCTCAAACGTTTTGATCTGATTATTGTAATCAATAAAATGATATAAGCATTGACATTAATAAAAAAAAATATTTTACTGAGAAGATAATACGAAAGAAAGTTTGCTTATTTAAGATATGCATGCGCGTAAGATGAATTGAAAATTTATACGTCGGAAATTTTGAAGATACATCTTGAAGATCTTTATATTCTAATCTACATTAGGCATTGTAAAAAAATCAAGGAGTTTGAAACGTACAATAGAAAAAAAACAAAAACAATTTTAGTATAAAGTAAAAACAAAAAAATAACACACAAATAGCTCACTACGAAGTTGCTTAAAATAAAATTGTTCATTGGAATGATTAAGAGTCAAAAATAAGTTAAGCAAAAAAACTAATAACAAACAACAGCTGGCAATGATTGAAGGCTAAGTGTTAAGAACTTGTAAATTTGAATTTAATAATTTAGAGCAATGGGTAGTTTCTCTACACATCTGTAACACTCCATTTTAACTCAGATTACTAATTTACTGAATGTATTATATAATATACAGTTGTAAATTTCGATAAAGATATTTTTAAAAAATAATAATTTAAAGTGCTACAAATTTAGAGTGGGTAGTTTCTCTACATGTCTGTATCACTCTATTTTTATATTACATCAAATTTACTTAATGTGTTTATATGTAAATAGAGTTGTACATTGCAATAATTAAATACGAAAAAAAAGAATAAAAAGATTTGAGTGCTACTAATAGGTAGTTTCTCTACATTTACTTATTGGATTTATTATTTATCATGTAAAGTTGTAAATGTCAATAATGAAAAAAAAAAATAAAAAGCCATACAAATATGATTAAGAGAAAATTAAGAACCTAGGTTAATAAAATTTAAAAAATATATGTTTATATATTAAAAGAGGTAATACATAAAAGGATATATTAATAATATTGAGCCAAGCGAAGTAGTGCTTATTCTGGTTACTCAGAGCAAACAACCGGGCGGTGCTATCACACAACTTTCCCCTACTTTAAAAACTTGTATTTTATGGCTTCTAGAGGTAAAATTATACATCAATGGCAACTTTTTTCATGCTAAGAATACCTTTACAGTTGTATCAGTTAAACAAAAGATAACCTAATCGTTGACATGTAATTGCAATGGGGATAGTTCGGGCGCTCTCGGCTTTTTCCGTTTCGAACTTCTATGCATATTTATCTATTTTCTTATTTAATTCTTAATTTTATGGTGTTATCTATTACTTATTATTCCTAACAATAGGAACTAGCTATAAGCGCTGTTAAACTATTTTTTATGAAAATGAGACCTACCTTGTACTAAAGACTACCGAGTTTAACGAAAAATTTGCTGTATTATCTCAGACATACAGAAGTAATAAATGTGTAATTTCAGTTCCCTAATACTTTTCATTTTTGAGTTGGGAAGTTCACAAATAACTGAGACTTGGATATTTGGACTCACGGGACTCCAAAACGTGTATTTCTGTTGAAAATTCGAATTCAATTTTTTTCAGGATACTTACTTCCCCTTACGTTATACTTAACAATACTACTAATAATACTTCCCTCATATATAGGAAATATATACGTCAGAAAGCGACGTATTCAGACTTATGACAGAAAATGACAGTGAGAATGGTTTACCACCGTTTTTAATATCTTCTTGAGAACATACCGCCGAAGCTTCGAAGAGATTTTATCAAACGTATAGTGGAGTAATTAAGGTAAATTGATGTATAAATATTTAATTAATTTATTTATCAATTTTCCAAGACGTCATTGATAAAGGATACAGCTTATTAATGTTTCACTGTGATTACTGATTAATCATTTACACATAGAATTGATATGTATTGATTGTATTAACCATTATTGATATTATAAAAGTCCTTGTGACTTAGCAACATATGTAGCTATACCTGCCCTGGGTACAGGTGTTCGTCAACACAGGAACATGTTCTCCCAACTTGTACATGTACCAATGGGTACAGGTGGAAGAGACCTTTCCGAGCAAATCTATTGAAACAGGTATCGCCTGCTGGCTTTGTCGGTAGGCAGGTCAATTATAGTTTTTAAGCAACATCTGGACCAAACACTTGTAGTCCCTTGTAACGTATAAATAAGATAAAGTAACGCCTCTACGAAGGAGAGGGAAACATGTAAACACATAATTAAGGAAGACCGAAAAAAGAGCAGGATGCAATTCGACTATAACAAGTCCTAAGAAGGGCCAATCAGATCTGGAACGCCATTCCTTAGGCCAATACGTCACCCACTGCTAAGACACACCACGACATGCAAACCCAAGCAGTCATTCAGATATGTATTAGATATTAATTCATAATGTAAACAGTATTTTATGGCAAACCATATTTACCTGAATCATTTGCTCATTTTATAATTTAATTTTATTGCAATCATATAATCAATATAAATAAATACTTAGTTCCTTTATGTTATTTATATACTATTATACTACATAATACCACCGGTTATTATATTATATAATTAATGGTAACAATATTTTATAAATATAAAGATATTTAATTGATAAACAGATAAAAATAAAAACCCTTTGGAGAGGAATTCAATAATAATAATGGTTTTGCAGCACTCATTCTTAATTAATTAATTAATTAACTTATTTTTGGATAATTGTCTTCAGCGATTATCCTTGCATCCCTAACGACAGTATACATAGGAAGACAAGTTTCGATGAGGTTTTATCAAACGTATAGTGTAGTAATTAAGGTAAATTAACGTATAAATATTGGATTAATTTATTTTTTAATATTCCAAAACGTCAATGATAAAGGATACAGCTGATTACTATTCACTGTTATTACTGATTTATCATTTCCACATTGAATACATAAATATGTATCAAGTATTCATCAAACGTTATTATATATTTATATATAAGATATTGTTTGGGTTGGGAAGATAGATTCAGGGGGAGCTAGGACCTTCTTGGCTGAGTGAATGACAAAGGAAAGCCATCTCCATAAAACCGAGGCTTTGCGAAGGCAAGGGCAGTGGCACTAACCAAGCCTATAGAACTACCCCACAGGAATACCTGCTTTCAGTTTTATTTTTGTTACTCAGTTCCAGAACAAATCAAGAGGTGTGGTTTACGAAAATATCATTCAATTAGGAAATAAGTTTTGTATATTACTTATTCGATCGATGCATATACGCAATAATGATAATTGTTATGATAATAAATTCTCAATTTCTTAACCCTCGAGAATATTATCAAAAAAGTCTATTCAACACACACTACTGGTAAAAATATATACTTTATAATAGCTATCTTTAGGTAACAGTGTACGTAATAAGTAATAGCAAAGCTCCGCTGGGAAATATTACTTCAGTTTTACCTTTAAATTTATATATTAAATAAACTTACTTAAATAAATAATTATGTACCGTTACAACCCATGGAGTTAGGTTAGAGGTGCAGTACTTTGTTAGGAAGTTACTAGACCAACGGTTGTGAGAGGATGTGATTTGATCAATATCACTGTATATCAATATCAGTGTTGGGACGAGGGGTGTTTCGTATGTGAAAAACCGACCTCTTCCCCAGAGGGAAATGTTCGCTGGTTCGAGATAAAATAAAAAAAAAAAACAAAAAAAAACGGAGGACCTGAAAAAAATATCACATCCAAAAAAAATAATAATTGAGAAAATGAAATAATAAAAAAATAACTTTCCAAGCGATATACAGATTTAATTAATTAAAATATAAACAAAAAATGAACTGTTATGTTGTTACAAAAAAAGATAGTGAATCGTGTAGTAAAAAGGATAAACATATTTTGATACATGTACAAACAAAGAGAAAAAAAACCAATTCTATTTACACAAGAAATAATAAGTTAATTAAAGCCAAAAAAAAAGAAAAAGAAAATATGAAACTCGAAGGAAGAAAAGAAAGTCACTCACAGATGGGCGTGGGGGTCGATATGCGCATATCACAATAACATTACGAGTCTAGAGTTGGTTGACCATGATGACCGCTGGCGAGCATGTGAGAGAGAGGTTACCTGGCAACCCGATGACTCCAAAAATACGTTGACTGCTGAGTGGTGACTGCCGGTGAGTCGGAAAAAGGGTTCCAAAACAAAATAGCTCTAACAAACTAGAGTCAACAAACAATGGCGGTGGAGCGTCCGTGAAGCAGTGAGTCTCTCTTGCGTCTTACACCGTGCCAATGCCACCTAACATCGCTCCAGTGCTGCCTAAATCTTCATTGCCAACTGCCTCATCCGCGGTTATGCAGGAACTGGCCCAACTGCCTTCGGTATCGTTCTGCACGTGTTATACCTCCGCAATGTATTTATAAACACTGAACCTCCTTATATCCCTTATTTTTATGTACCAAATTAAAATTACAAAATTACTTATAGTTAAAAAAACATGAATAAACATAAACTTACAACTAACAAAATTAAAAGTCACTTGGAAAGTTGCCAAAAAAAAATTAACCTAAATAGAAACCAAAATTTTGGGCTTTAACGAGTACCCACTTTATGAGGCTGCATAGACTCCGGAGTGCTAGTGAACCCAGAGGGGTGCCTCAACGGCTACAGGTAAAAGTTAATAGTAATCTGCCATAATCGGATTCGAACCCGAGTTCTTGAAGATAGTAGTACATTTCCTTACCAATGAGCTACTCACTCCCACACTCAATAAACTCATATTAACCCTGAATGTACTTGCTAAGACCTCATAAAACGGATGTTTTAATCGGACTACGAGTTTTTGGTGGGAACCCACATGTATGAATAATTTGAGACTTAGAAATTTAAAATCGGTTGGTTCTATAGCTAAATAAAGCATTCAGAAATAAGAACAATTAAAAAATTCAAAACAGTATTTTTTCATAAATAAAAGATTGTCTGGGTGTGGTCAAATAAAAACTCAAATAGTGACACATTGGCTCTGACTTTTTGTCTGAAAGCCTTGACATGGGGCGAAACTTTGGCTTAAAATAAATAGTTTAATCACTATTTGAATTTTTATTTGACTGCACTCGGACAATCTTCCATTTACGAGCATTATTACAAACGGTCAATCAGGGATCTTCTAGTATTTTTCCAATTTTTTTGGCTCAAATTATTCTGAACATTCTTAGAATATCACAGTGTAATTTGAGTTTTATCATATAAGATAAGAACAAACAGACACACTAAACATTCATGTTTCTTGTAGAATAATTTGTACCATCAAAAATAAAATTCGGCTGAGTCGTTCGCTCTATCGTCACATGCCAACTAAGTCATAGTAAATACCAAGAAACTTCATTACTATATTTGTGGCTAGTCGAGTAAAATTATGAAGAAAACCTTTAAAAATTTAATTTTCATTACGTTTATTGGTGATTACACTATAAATATTTAGTCAATGAAGTGTTATTCCATTCAATAACACGCGCTCTAACAAAGAAAGGCGCCATGTTTGGCGGTAAAATGGTAACTCATTTAAATTTAATTAGTCATTACGTAAAACATTTAATCCAAATCTAGTATTGCTTTATTATATAGATTTAGTACTTTTTTATATTGATATCATATTAGTAATTTATTAATTAATATTTTTTTATCTTCCTTTTCTTTAGTTTAATTAATAATTAATATTATTGGCGCGACAGACTGTGGAGGTCCAAGGCCTCGCGCCATGTATTTCCTAAATACATCGCGCGTTTTATGACGTGGATTTCATAGGGTGGTTTCATCGATCCCACCCATTGGCTAACGGGCCTCTAAAATTCCCGGAGGTAGGTTGTGAGTGAGTATTGTATAATTATATGCTTGAAAAAATCCGGGATAGGGCCGGGGACTCGAACTCGCAACCTCTGGGTTGGCAGACAGGCGCGTTACCACGCTGCTACCTTCATCCCTCTTTAGTTTAGTCTGTGTAATTAAATGAATACTTCGAAAGCTAATACTTTTTTCCCTTCATTGAGGCAGCTTGTTTTATTATTTTTCAATAAAAACTTAGCAACAAAAAATAATAACAAATCATAATGAAGCAGCTCTTAATAAACTTTTAAATAAATCAATAAAATAATCTGAAACAATCATGATTAAAAAAACCTGCGCGAAGTGCATAGTTCAGTGTAGCTTTCTGTTTATCTTATTTTTTATATCTTCTCGTTTTCTTCTGAAAACATTGGTTTTAAAAGAAATTATTTTTTTTTTTTTTTAAGTAATTACCAATATTTGATCGTTAATGACTTTTTGTTTGTGAATAATATCTAACAAACAAACCGTTGCATTGTGTGTAATTTTGTTATTTCTGGAGTTCATAAATTCGAAAATATTTCAGAGTGCTGTTTAAATAACTTTTTTTCCGATCCAATAGTCAATATTAGGAGTTTTTATAAATTATAAATAAATAAAGTGGATTATCCACTTTTGGATTTCATTCCTAACTTTCAACTTAAAATTAGAATGCATTTTATACGTTTGTAGGAGTTAAGCCTGCACTTTTTTTAAAGAGGACGGCTAAATAGATTGGAAAACAGAAAAATGGATTCATCCCTTTCATATCTCCATATCATTATTGCAGAATAGTTATCAGGTTAAGGGGAGTAAACATGTTTATTGAGACATCCTGTATTATTAAACGCAATTTTTAACTGGATATATCTTATATTAAATTTTATTTTTTAATTATAAAAGAGAATACCTACCCTTGTTTGTTGGGGTTTCACATTATGACTACTGAACTTTTATATATATTTTTTAAAAATCATTTCTCTTATCTTAATCTCTCTCGTAATTAACAAAAATTTAATTAACATAATCTGAAAGGGCTGAGTGCTGCAATGATTAAAATAAAAACTTAAAAGCTTATTCATTTTGATAAGATCTTACTCAGGAGTTTATGCCGGAGTTTTACTGTAAACAAAGTGTTAATTTAATTTTAAATCTTATTTATGGGGATGTTACTTCTTGAATTTATTTTCAGAAAAAATAATCATTTCTTAGTAACAAGTATTGTTTACAACGAAAGGGCCCGTTTAATATTTTGAGCACTTTATGTTAAGCATAAAAAAGTTAAAGCTAAAATTGAAATGCTTAGCTGTAACGTGTATAAATAAACGTATACATATTTCTTAAACGCTAAATATAATACCTAAAGGGTTAAACTGGGTTAGGATTATTAATTAATGAATATAAAATCAATTTAGCAATGCATATGAATGGAGCAGGTCCCTTATTAGCTCTTATCTATTAATGACGTGCTGTCGCTGTGACGTCCTAGCGTATTCTGACTGCTTCCCTGGTCCAGGTTGAGCCGATGTGTCTGTGGGTGAAAATGGTGAAGGACATGGATTTTCGTCTGGAAACCATAAGTAAGTCTCTCTCAATCAATTACTTACGAGGCAGCCAGGCTTGCATTCTGTAGTAAATGGGAAGTTTAGAGCGTTTGTCAAGTAGGTGTTGTAGGAATCGAAATCTACGAGCTGTAAGAAATAAAATATAAAGTTAAGTAAGAAGGAAGAAGTAATTAGAAAATATAAATTTTAAAATGTTTAAAAGGAAATGTAAGAAAGATTGAAATTATTTATCCTTTTTTACTATGGCTTATTACAGATGATTTTGGACATCATAGCATATTCATGGCCATGAAACAACAAAACAAGAACCCTTAAGGATTTAAACTATCAAGTTTTGTTCCGAAACATCAAAAACTTTTACTTATATGAATATCAATACTAGTTATTGGTTATTAATATTTATAAAATATCGTATGTTGTATCAACAATTTCTGTAGTAGACCTACAACTTATATCTAGGCTTATGTAATAAAACTAAATATTTCTATATTCTGAGGAAAAAGGAATCGAGCTGAAAAGGTGTATTCAGATTGTCTCTAAATCCCTTCTATGGTACGTGACTGTTCTTATTCCCGAGTGGGGGATGATTTCTTGATCCCATCTTCTTCCATGTATGATGATATTAGGGTAGAAAATCATCCTAATACTCGACCACTTCCGTTATGAATATTGCATGTATTCTCCTTTTATGTTTTCTGAGAATTTATATTGCTACCACGAAATTTATCAAGAGGATTTGAATGTCTATGCAAGATCCTTGAATCTGTTTGTTAGTAGGACGTGCTCTCTAGTAAAAGGCACTTTGTTGGAGGCTTCTCAGAAACGAATACATTTCTAGAAGGATGAATCAGTAAATGTACTAATTTAGATGTAAACAGAGCCATTGATTTAAAGAGCCTTTAAGGGATAGTGAAATGAGAGAACAATAGGCGAAATTTACATGGACAATACTGATGAAGGAGGATGGCTGGGAGTTCTTTATTCTGAAAGTTCCAAAGACCTTCGTTAAAGAAGTAGTTTCCCTCCCTCCTTCACAGCCTTTGTAGATGGGGAACAAGAGGAAGGAGTGATGCTAAAGAATAAATAAAAAAAGCTAATGCAAAGTCTGTTAAACTGTTAAGAAGCCACTTGAATGAGATGGTTTCTCTAGTGAACTATTATTAACTAGACATAACAGATATTTTCATAACATTGAAATTGAAGAAAACTGACTACTAAAATTGCATACAACTTTCATTCCTATTCCTAAAAGTAATCTCGATTCTTTATTTAATGTTTCAGGGTTAAGTTTCCTAACTGAAAATATGAATTAAGCATCGCAAAACAAGAAAAAATATCCCTATTTATATGTATTAGTTTACAATAAATAACTTAATAGGTGTTTCAACTTCTTTAATTATAAAATGTAAACATTAACATTGATAATAAATGTTGTTCAAAGTCCAAGAGCCCAATAAGAGAAAAAAATTAGTTAGATTACCACAATTTTTGATTACTTTACTGAAAACTATGTATAGCTACAAGCCCAAATCAATAAGTATGCCTTGTATGGTTTGAGGGGATAAAAAATGGTGACAAAAATTTCAATTTTTTTTTTTTTATTATTTTAAATTAATTTGTATTTATTGATATATATTACAATCTGTCACTCAGTTGTGGGCAATAGGTAATAGTGATGAATGATCTCATACATACTAAAATAATATAAAATAAATAAATGAATGAAAAAAACATTAAAAAAAACCACAAAAAACAAAAAATGGGGCAGTGGTCCCGAAACGTTGTACCATGTTAAGATAATTTAATACAAATTTCATTCAACTGGAAGTTATTAACCTCAAAAAATTTTTTATGAAAAAAAACTTTTCAAAATGTAAAAAAATAAAATTTATTTAGAGCTGCATATCGTTAAAAATACCTTCAACAAAAGAAAACTTAATAAAGCATCATAGTAATTAGAGTAAATTTTCTAAAATATAAGCCCAAATAGAACTATTTAAGTTTAATAGTACCCGAGATATACTTTATAAAAAGCAACATTTCATGGAAAATGTACTGAAAAAACAATAGTTAATAAATTAATTTGGGGGAATCTGTATCCCAAGAACCATTAGACGTACGGATGTCTGTTGCAACTAAAATGAAAGCTAGTTTAATGTGCTATAAAGCAGTTTATGGCGTTTATCTTCGTAGGAGTTTTAATTATTTTAGCAAATCATGAAAACTAACCTTACGAAGATAAGTGTCATAAAATACTTTGCAGTATAGTAAACTAGATTTAATTTTATTGTTTGCAGCAGATGTCTAATTGTCCCTGAGATGTATTGTTTCATAAATCAAACATTTTGTCTTTACATACAGCTATTAATAATAATCTTTATTTATTCTGGGTTTGATCCCTTTAGAATAATTTACAGGCGTCAAAATTAGGCTTTAGAGCCTTAGAGCAAATTGCAAAATAGAGATGAAATTATAAGATGTCATAAAATAAAATGATACAATAAATTTAAAAAGATACAAGTAAACAACAATAATTAACAGAATATATAAAATAATGATAAAGGAAATAAAATAAAATCACTTGTCATATAAAACATAAGATGACTTCTGATAGTAAATAAAAAGAAAAAATATGATAAAAAATCAAATACAATTAAAATAATAAATGAAAAGAGATAATTTCTGCTAGTGTAAATATTTACAATTATAAACGAAAATCTAAGACACAAAATACAGAAAATATATAAAGCTTTTTTGAAACTTTCAATTGTTATTCTTCCGGAATTGGGTGGACAGAAGGTAGTCGAAGATACGGGATTTGAAGATTGGAAGGGTATTAGAACTACGAATAAAGGAGGGAATAGAATTCCATAGGGAAGAGGAACGGATGAGGAAAGATCTACAAAAGGCTGCGGTTCGATGGGCAGTTACATATAAGTCTGAAGCCCGTGAGTGGGTATTGCGGGAATGCACTGAAGACTTAAATTGAAGGATACCTGAGATGTACGATGGACGGCGGGATTGGATAACTTGATAGAGAAAGGAAGCAAGGAAATATTTACGACGGAGGGAGGGGTAAAGCCACTTCAACTCTTCATAAAATCGGGTGACAGGGGCGTCCCTGGGGACCCCAAAGATGAATCGTACAAAGCAATTAATTAATGGTTTTAATTTGGCTTCGAGATCCCCAGAGGCTCCCTCGTAAACCACAGCAATAGTCAAAGTGGGGGAATATTAAGGGAGTAACCAGGAGCCTGCGGGTTTCAAAGGGAAGTAGGTGACGAAGATAATTTAAAAGCTTCAGGGTGGAAAAGGTACGACGGGAAATATGGGAAACGTGGCTTTTCCAGAAGAGAGTTTAGTCTATAGTGACACCAAGGTTTTTAACGTATGGATGGAATTGTGTCGGATTGTTGTTTAGGAATAAGGTTGGAATGTGAGGAATAGTTTTCAGGAGGTGATTGGATCCTGATACGATTGCCTCAGTCTTCTATGCATTCAACTTATGCTTGTTTTCTTGTGCCCACTGACTAATTCTATCAAGTATTCTTGAATCTTCTCCGTAACAACCAATATGTCAGAAGGTAGGAAGGAAAGGTAATCATTTGCATACAAATGGTTTTGAGAATGTTGGATGAGGATATTACGAAGATAAATGTTATAAACTACTGTATAGTACATACAACTAGCTTTAATTTTGGTGCTGGCAGACATCTGTACGTCTAATGGTTCCTAATATATAGTTCACCCAAAATAAATTCACTAATTACTAATTTTTCGTTATTTTGTTATGAAATTTTGATTGTTAAGAAACTGTTATTAATAAATAATTAAAAATATAATATAAAAATAATTATTTTTTAACGTTTCAAAACAGCAACTATTTTTTTATTTCTCATAACTATACTTGGCAGACTCATCAATTTTGTCTAGTAGTACATAGTTTTCATGAATGTAACAAAAAAATGGTGTGAAATAAATAACTTTTTTTATAACCAGTAAATTTGTCAACTGATATTATCTTTTTTTTTATTTAAACTCAAATCTGTATTTATCGATAGATATTACAATCTGCCACAACGTTGTTAGGCAAAAGGTAGTAATGATGACTGATCACATTCATACTAATATAAAATAATATATAAATGAAAACAAATACATAAAAATAACTAAAATCTCTATCTAAATATATAAAAACAGAAGGATAAAGAAAATAATAATAATAAATAAATAAAATAAAATAATAATAATAAATAGATAAAATAATCACCAGTCCCATTTACACTCTTATATATGATATTTACACTATTGACCTGAGGATCCCTCTCAGGAATGAGAGGTAGAGCAGAACTCTATGAGATCCCAGCGCATCTCTTTCACAGCGTCACTGGTAATGAGCTAATAGAGGCTGAGCATGTGGGCTAAAGGATACTATCTAAATTTTCATGTAAATCTTTGTACAATATTTAATATAAATTTTGATTATAACATTTCATGATTTATTTTTTATTACTTAAATGATTCAAAAAATTGACAATTTTTAGACGTGAACATCTTCTGAAACACGATTTAATCGACATCCCTGAACAGAGAATTATTTTCTTGTTTTAAGATCCTTAAGTCATATTTTCATGTCATTTAAATAAACTCTGAAACACCCTGTATCATAAAATAGTATTGTTAAGATAAAATCATTAAAAAAAATTTAACGAATTATATGATATTTTAATCATAAATTGCAGTTAAAGTTCAACGTATCCATCAATTTAATCATTAAAGAGATGTTTACCAGAAATTCGAGGGCTAAGAAGCAAGACAAAGCTAATAAAAACTCTCCTTAAAAAATGGAACAAAAGAAAACCAATCTCGAAAAGTAGATTGAGTTAGACCGGATGTGTGGAGATGACAGAAGATAATCTTACAAACACTAAAATGTGACTCGAGACAAAGAAGAAAGGAATGAAATGATTTCGAGGAAGTGGAAAAGACACGTTTTTGAGAAGGAGAGAATTTATTACATTATTAAAGACAGCTTTCGATTACGTCATAGTTTTACCTGATATCACACGAATTAAAACACTTTAGTACAGATCTGAAATTAATATTTGACTCCTGAAACCACACGTGAAAACAATTTCTATATCATATGTTACTTTTATTGTTAAGTAATAAGAAGAGTACTTATCGATCATGTAACAGTAGTTTAACAATGATGATTATAAAAATTGTTGATAATAACAATAGTCAGTTATCTTACAGAGAGAAATACTTTATTTATCTATGCTGCCAAAATACATCGGGTTGCTATCTCACACAGCATACTTATCAATCCGTAATCGGACATATATAAATTACACATACATGGTATAATCAGATATAAAGAAAAATAATAAGATATGATAAACAATTTTTCCCCCTACAGTTCCCTTTTACAATCAATTTCGGTCTGTACAACAAACACAAATGTTTCAATTCATTCCTATTTTTCTTTCTCATTTCTGCTCCTCCAATTTCACCGTTTAACAATTTTTTAATTCACCCGATCAACAAATTCGTTCTCCGGAATTCACCCTCCTAGATTCTCTTCAGAGACCCGGTAAACAAATTCAATATTAGACCATCATTCATAGTCATAGCAGTAGATCAGTTTACCAAAAACAAACAAATAGATACATTTTACGAGAATAAGACTAACACATAGATTCAAAGGAAAATATAATAAAAAAAAACGGTTACAGGAAACACTTGAATGAGTAAATAAGTTTTAAAAAACAAAACAAAAAAAAACAATAGTACTAATAAAATAAAATAGTTTAATGAATAAATACGTTAAAACACAAAAATAGAGAGGTCAACATATTAAAATAAATAAATAAAACAAAGAATAATCTCCGAGCTAATTCCCATGCAGGTGATGGTGTATGATCCCCAGGGAGTCCAAAATAATATTTTCCACCAAGATCGCAATATCCCAAATGCTAACACCTAGGCCTTCTAAGAAGCTCCTTGTTATATCTGGTATCGTTCCGCAAGATCCAAACCAGAGGGCTCTCACGGTGAACTCTCTCTCTCCAAAGGTCTCGCGGAATTTTTCCTTAAGGAAAGGGACGCATTTTTCATATATTTTCTTTTTTTCGCTTTCCACTCCACCTTCCTGTTCGAGGTCATTACTTTCAAATCTTACCGTCGGATCCAAGACAAGAGCCGTGTCTCCGACTTTTGTAAACGCGAAAATATCGGCATATCTTACGGATCCGTCGGTGTCAATAAAATAGACCTCCTCGAAGCAGGCGAAGTCTTTTCTTTCAAGGAAATTCATCAATTCTTCTTTGACCCTGTGGTGCCGGCGTGTTATGCGGAGGGAGTTGTTGGGGCACTGAGTATACACAGGGCATAATGTCTTAAATTAATTAATTGTGTAAATTAACTGAATCATTAACTTCGATCAATATTAGATTCATTGTGTCATTAAATAAGCTAATAATATAATGAGTAGCTCAAAAATAATTAGTTTAATTAATTTATGATGATTAGTGGGTGGTAATTGCGAACTATTGCGAGTGATAAGTTATGGCTCTTGGTGTTCAAGGCCAATATCGAACCTGGATCTGAGATAAACTTGAGATTGAATTATTGACGGACCAATTTACCGTTACAGAGATAATTTTTAATCCAAAAAAAAATGTATATACTCCTGTGTGTTCAATCATCGCAATTTGGAGAAAACTGTAATTTTTATTTATAAATAACTGGTTCTTGAATTTACTGACTGGACTGTATTTGATGGATTTAAAATTGAATGAAATTGGAATATAAGCTTCTATTCTTATATAATTTATGACTATTAGTTATATTTTTTAACCAAAAGTGGTTACAGTTTGTATTATTTTGGTTAGTCATTAAGTTGGAGTATTGATGTAAATAGATTGATGAACAATGTTACAATTTTACTTGGTGGTTGACTTCTGATATTGAAATTTTCTGTGGAGCTTGAGATTAGCTCGTTTGTTAGGTTAGGACTTCTCATCCTGACTCCGTTCTCTGGCAGTGTTGAATAAACTATTCACTCATCCTGAGTGATTGTCGACTACCAGCAAAATGAAGTTTCCCTAGGCAGCCTGTGTTCACTCATCAATTCCTTTGTCCTCACTCCTAGAGAACTCTGCTCTCTTTCTCATTGGGTACTGACTGTACCAAATTAAACTCGCTAAATAGTCAATATTTATGAAAACATACATTAAAATCTAAACTAATAAATAAAAAATGTTGGAATTAAATTTTTTAACTTCCTTAAAGTTCTACCTCAATTTTAAAATTTAGAAAAAATATGCAAGTCCCTATGTTGAAAGGAATATTTACAAATATTCTTAATTTTTTGAATTCCTCTAAAATTTAAATAAATTAAAATTTCATAAAGCATGTTCTTCTGCTGTGTATGTACATAGCAATAAACCTTTAACCAGAAAACTAACAAGTTATAATTAAATATGTAGAAAAACATTTAAAAAGTTAATTAGAATTGTATATGTACACTTATATTGATGAGACAAATTGATTTTTATTTAAAATAATATAATTATGTAATATAATATAATAATAAAAAAAAATTTGATTCCCAATAGTCACAACAAAGTCAGACGTAAGAACAAAGCGAATGGGAATTCACGTTAAAAACAATAATACGAGGAGAAGATGGTTGGGGGTGCGTATTCGTTGTAAAATCACTTAATTTATTTATTTTTTTTTTTAAATTAATTTCTATATATGCATTATTCACTGGTTGTTATATTGTTTCTTTGTTCTCAACCCTGATGAAGGCAAGAAATTCTTTGGCACAAATAAAGTTGTCTAACTTATCTGTGTTATTCTCTGACCGCACCCCCAACTATCTTCTCTTCATTTATATTATCCAAGTTTAAATATCTTCTCAACATTAAAAACAATAATTCTGAACGTTCTCTGCAAAAACTTATTCTGAACAAACTTTTACACAGTTAGTCAAAACCACTAGTTAATAATATTCCATGAATATTAGTCACTTTAGGTTGAATTAGAATCTTCAAATGTTTATCAATGCACTACTTTATCTTAAATTTGTCAATTTTAAACAATACATTAATTAATGAAATAAATAATAAAATAAACTCCCTAACCACCCAAACCCACTAGTTTCTAACCTTTCTTCCTCTTCCATCCTGATAATCCTGAAAAGAAGATGGCCATGAGACCTGCTAATGTAAAACGTCATTAGAGTGCTACCGATGGGTAGTTTCTCTACACGCCAGTGATACTCCATTTTAAATGAGATCAAATTTACTAAATATATTATAATGTACAGTTGTAAATAGCAATAAATAAATCTTAAAAGCAAAAATAATAAAATTAATAAATAATGACACATACACCTATATGTGCATAATATGAGAAATTCAGTTCAAGCATTAAATTTTATGTTGTAGGAAGATAGTCCGGGTGGAGTTCAATAAAGGTATCAACATAGTAAAATAAAATAATTTATTGTTAATCAACGTCTCGCTCCACCTTGCATGGCTTCGTCAGGACTAAATGAAAACAAGATACAAGCACTGTAAGATTTGACAGAACATTATAATAAATATACAGAGAAAATTACCGGTTTACCTTTAACACAACTATTTCTAATAAGTATTTTTCTACTCTATTTCCGTATTTATTACTCTGATTCTGTACTTAGAGTTAGTATCTTCCTACAATCTACTTCCTGAGGTCAATTAACTTTTTCCAATATTAAATTTTATGCATATTTCATACTTATTTTGTCTAAAAACAGTAAAACAATCAATTGTGTACAGAAAAAACTCAAAAAGAGCAAAATTGTTGAAAAAAAAACGTGCAATATAAAATTAGTGTTTTTTGAATATATTTTTCATGATCTGTCGAGGAGGAATTCGTAGCTAGGGAACAAAAGATACAAATTCAGGAAAATCCAGCCTCTAATTATAACATATCTCCTTAAACATAATCATGGGTTATTAGTGAAGTTGTCTATAAATATTTAACGATGTAGTGGTTGGGTGTCTTCTACTGTAGGTTACGGCTCCTTGGAAGTAAATTTTGCAACATGGGTACGAATATTATATAATAAGGATCCTCATAATAAGGGTATAAGGATTTGAAAATATTATAAATTAAAAATAATATAATATGATTTTGAACTTGAATCAGCACTGGTTCACTAGTAGTAATAATTCAACACTTAATTCTTGAAATAAATTGTTTCCCTTAGACTGTCCCTTTGATTAGATATGATCGGGAAGCTTAAATAACTATGAATTAGACTACTTTAGTTTTTAAGTTGGTATAGGATAAAAATGATCCAAAGTTGCGACGTAATACTTTTATTTTTCGGCGATTAATCATGATTCCAGTGGCATTAGGAAAAGGGGTTTCGCTAGACTTAACGAGTTAAGACCTAAGGGTATAATTTATACTTGTTTTTTGTTTTGGGTCCTTTTATCCAATTGTGCAGTAAGATAAAAAAAAAATGTCTTCTTTCGTGAAGCTTTGTAATTTGAACTTAAACAGTCGTAATGTGTGTTTCGAAAATTATTTAAAAAAACTTTTTTAATTCAATCTTATTACTTTGATTTATAAATAAATCTGATAGGTTTTGGAACGAGGGGTGTTTCGTGAATTGAAAGAACAGTCTCTTCCCAAGATTTAAATGTTCGCTGGTTCGGAAAAAAAATAAATAAAACCGAGGACCTGAAATTGACATCACATTATGTGCATATCGGATACCTCTCCTGTCTAATCTCATCTGAGATGGACGTCTTAATACCGTTGTCGAGTCGGAAGAAATAAGGCATTGGGTGAGGGTCACTCGAAAAACTGAGCTTCATGAGTCGGTGAGTGAGAGTGCCAAGTGGGTCAGACAGCTCCAATGCCTACTAATACTGACTGCAGACTACCTTATCAGTCAGTGTTCAGGCCCTAATTCCACTTACCATTACATTTGGTCCTGTTGTTGTGTATATTCCACACGGCAGCGATGTATTTGTTCACACATACCACCACAAACTTAATGACCCTTATTTTATGCAACTAAGTATAAAATAACTTCTGCTTAAAATAAAGTTATAATTAACAGAAACTAAAAATAATTGGAAGTAAAAAAAATATTAACTTTTAATTAAATAAGATATTTGCTGTGCTGAACACATTTGACAATAAATGATAATTTACTAAAGGTTCTTTAATATTTTACTCCATAGATACCCATTCGTGCCCACAGTAGCTTAACAGGCTCCCGCTCTTTGCACATCTCATTTCACCATCATATAATTCTTCTTCCTCTCCACCTCTTTTGTTCCCTTGGCACCCAAGCTGTCCTAATTCGGGACTATCTCTTCGTATCTAGTCGCAGCATAGCCAGTCAACTTTTAATTCAGTTAATATGCTTCTTTTGATAAACTTCACTAGATTTTTCTTTTCAGTCGCTTATGCGATGTTATCGTACCATCGTATTGCACACCTAAATCAAAGGAGGCAATCACAATACCAATGTCAAAAATACAAGTAGAAAATATTTTAAAAAGTTCATCCGCTTGTAAAAATTATTGTGGTCGGCAGAGGATTGATTTAAATTAATCCAAAAGGTGAAAATATAGAAAGTTTAGATGAAAACGACATTTATAATTATCAGCAATTTGGACGCTTGCTTTGAAAAGCGGAAATACAGCCTCATCTTGAAGAATGACGCCCAAGATGCTGCAAGACGTCCACCATAAATTTTATATTTATTATTATAACTCAGTCCGCCGGTGTTTCTCAAGGTAGTATCTTAGGTCCCATTCTTTATACGGTTTATACAGCTGACATCCCAA
>NW_027110535.1:554981-564398 GCF_000696795.3 Halyomorpha halys
AAGATTTTCAAGGGTATATGAAACATACTACATATTTACCTATTGTATTATTTTGTACAGTTGTAAATTACAATAAATAAATAATTAAAAAAAAATTATTATAACTACTGAGGTGCGCAGTGGCTACGTGGCTACTAACTCCAAGAACCCGAGTTCGAATCCGGCTGGGCAGAAATTTGTCACCTCCTTGCACAACCGTTGGCCTAGTAACAGTACTTTACAAAGTACTGAACCCCTGACCCTTCATGATATGTCGCGGTACAGATTTTAATTTTATTATAATTATTACTATTTTATTGTTTCCTTTTATTTTTCTCACTTTATTTTTTCAGTTTAAGTCAATAATTTACTTTATTAATTCTAAAGATACCATTTATTTTTGTTGTTAACTTTTTTTTTTTCTCTTTCAATCTTTAATTTTATAACTATAATCAGACCAATTTGGACATATGGAATTGAGCTCTGGGGCTCCACCAAACCATCAAATTCTTCCCGCATCCAATCGTTACAATCCAAAATTCTACGTAAAATCCTTGATGCTCCTTATTACGTAACAAATAAACTCATTCATAAAGACCTTAACATCCCATTCGTTGCAGATTTGACCCAAACCAGATATGCGTCTTTTTATTCCAAACTCCTTAACCATCCTAACCCATTAATTCTTAATCTTTCATCCTTAACAATCCCTGATAATCCTCCGAGGCGTCTGAAAAGAAGATGGCCACGAGACCTTCTAGTTTAAATTAATGTTTGAAGTACCACCAACGGGTGGTTCCTTCCCAAGATTTTCAAGTGTATATGAAACATACTACATATTTACTTATTGTATTATTTTGTACAGTTGTAAATTACAATAAATAAATAATTAAAAAAAAAGAAAAAAAAAGGTTATAACTATTACTATTTTTATTTATTTATTTGTATAATTTATCGTAACTAGTTAGGGGTGTCTAATAGTCTGCTAGAGACTATACCCCACGCTATTATACAAATAATTTTGGAAATCAAATTCTCAAAACAAACCAACCCCCAGAAATTTCGTTCGGTAACATTTTTTTTTTATAATTATGAGAGATAGTTGACCGTGGATGATAAATGAGGAGAAGATGGTTGGGGGTGCGGTCAATGAAATGTGTTTCATTGACCGCACCCCCAACCATCTTCTCCTCATTTTTTTTTTTATTTTTTGTTAAAACAGTTTGATGAAACACTAGTGAACATTGCGTAGGTTTCAGGTTTATGTTTATTAGAGGACGTTTAGTCTTGTTCCTTCGGGAAGAGCTATCGTGTAACACAAAAGGGCTAGATTACAATAAAGGAGGTTTCACTGGAGGGGAAGGCGAGGGCCTTGAGCTCATATATTTCCTTTTGCCTAAATCGCTGATATGAGCAATACAAAATGAGAATACTATATGCATATATATGAAATTGCAGTATGGACAGATTTAATTTTGTTATTAGACAATTAAAATAACCTAATTTGAATAAGATTATTTAACAAGTATAATTTAGATATCATGGTAATTTTATGATTCAATGTATTCTTTTATAGAAAAATAACTGAAGATGGCTAGTACAATGCCGAAAGAATGTATAATATATGTTAAATATATGCAATAAATTTTAACGATTATAAATGTCGGTAAAGCATTTTTAGTCTGATTGTATTTGAAATCTTTTCTTCAACTAGAAAATATTTATACATATACTAGAATTCGATGGAAGCTATAATCACTACCGTCTCAATCAGAAAAAAATATATAATAGTTTAAAAGATTTGTTTCTTCTCATAAAACTTTAGTGGCATTTGACTAATTGTTAAATTTCAATTTAAAAAACCATTGTAGGTTGTAATGATTTCTATTAGTTGCATTATTCTAGGAAAATACTAAAGAAATAGGCCAATGAATTCTTACATATTCATATTCATATTTTTTAATTTAATTTTTAATACTAGATTGGCCTTACATGGTTGATATAACAGTTACATTTGTTTTTAACAATTGGTTGGGGGAGGTGGGGGTATAGTCTCGTACAAAAGACACCCCTAACTATATACAACGTTATAATTAAAGATGAAATAAATAGATAAAAATAATAATTATTAAGCAGAGAGTAAAGTTAATTTCAACGTTCGTATACCTAACAAAGCAAACAATTGCTCTCTAAAGGAAAAAAAAAAGTCCATTTGAAAAAAGGATAAAGAAAAAAAATGAAATAAAACAGAAGTAATGTCAATAATAGAATTGATAAATATAGAATTTATAACAGAATGTCCTGCAGCATCCAGGGTTTCAGTCTTCGGGTTGAGGTGGATTTCCCAAGTTGTAGGTCACCGCTCTTTTAACTGTTGGTAAATAGGAGTGGAAATAATCCTTTATCGACTCCATTTGTTATTTGCAAATTCCTATTCATAAAACGAAAAGTCTACTGAAAATGAGCTTACCCTAAATAGGTAAGTGCCATTTTTATGTAATCGATTTTACACATTTTTTTGTACGGTTTTTCTCACAAACGGCTGAATCGATTTTGATCATAATGAGTAAATCAATGTGCAACTATATAGTCTTTAACATCAGTTAGGTTTTTCCATTTAACAGGTGTTCAGGGACCCCTTCCCCTCCCCCCCCCCCGATCCTTAAAAGTTCATGGAATCTTTATACTCTTAATCCCTTCATTAGCCAAATGGAGTAGAAGAGACCAGGGATCTGCTGGCCCTCCGGGAGGCGGAGGGAAGAATGAGTAATTAAAATTAGCATCAGTACCATCCAACAACCATCTCACAACAACAGCAAGAAGAAATTTAATCATTGTATGTAATAGCTTAATAGTTTAATTTAAATTTAATAGTCTATAGTCTGACCTATGTAAATTTCAATAGTGTTTAAATATATTTTTTATTACATTATACAGTCGACTCAGTAAGCATCAGAACCAGTGTCTTTATCATAAATTACTACATATTCTGATTTTACTACTGAAACCAAGAGTCCTTTGTAATCTTGGGATAAAAAAAGTTGATATGCTTTACTTTCACCTCAGGAAGCCCTAAAATACGAATATTTATAGTAAGTGAAAGTTGAGTGACGCTTCCACCGTACCTGATTTTATTTTTATTTTTAGTATTGATATGTATTGACCTTTTCACAATCCTGTGTATAATTAAGATTTTTCGTCATCTGTTCCTATACCTGGTACCAGTAAAGTACCAGGGTACTTTTCAAGGAACCTTTTACTGCGTCCCCGGATATGAAAACATGTTAAGTTTGCCACATTACCAGAGTCCCCTGAGAAAATTAGATTTACTAACCTTAAGTGTTTCAACCAAAACGACAGGTTTTGACAAGATAGTTTTTGACGAAGGATCGGAATCCAATTAAGCAGGAGCAGGCCCTTCCTGGACATGTCAAAACATTCTCACCCACTCTCGGGGCCTGGGGAGGAAGACGCCTACCTCGGGAGCGTTTTGTGACCTATGGCCAATGAGGAATGAGATTCAAAAATAAGGTAACGCCCCAAAAGGCAAGTTGGAGAAAAGGGGTAGGACAACGAGAGAGGAAGAAAGACAGGATTCGAAGAGAAGGAACAGATGACAACCAGTCCATCCCACCTACATATTCCATATCCACTGATTTTGGTAAATAGTTGTAAGATAATATTTTATGGCAAACAAACTATCTAAATCATTTCTCTAAGTCATTATAATATAATATAATTTTCTACGAACTACTAAGTATAAATATATGCATTGTTCCTTTCTGTACTTCATATACCTATGTATAATTTTTACCATTCCCTAATGTATCCTGGTAACAATATTTTATTAAACAAAGATATTCAATAACTGATTAACTGGTAAACACAAACAAGCCCTTGGAAAGGAATCCAATCATAATAATAGTTTTTTAGGACTCAATATATAGTTAATTAATTAACTTATTGCCTTCAGCGATTATTCTGGCATCCCGATTAAATCTCAATGAAGTACATAGCAGAATGTAAACATTGTTTGAATGTATACTTACAGCCTTGCTATAGCACTTTAATTATTGCAGTTTTTAATAAACAAGAATAATCATATTAATTGGATTCCTGTATTGGTATTCCAATTAGTTTTAACTGTCGTTCTTATTCATCCAATAAAGCTAACTAACGGATACGCAAGTATAATTTATATTTTCTTGTTTCAGTAATTTAGCGATAAAAACGATAAACAAAACAGTACGTAACAAAATTGCTTTACTGCGTCTCATAACCTGAATAAAAAAGAAAACGAAGAAAATTTACGAATTCTTTAACCAAGGGAATTTTTAAGAGTTCCCATCTCAGGGCAATAGGGCAAGAAAGATTTCAAGGAAATGATTTGGTGCTAAGCTGAGCTCTTGCTTCCCACAAGTGGAGAATATTTTTTAGAAATTCTCGCCTGAGGTGATCTTAATCATCTTTGATACCGCTTGGAACCCATTTCTCCGAAGAATTTGACATAATCATTCCGTATGATTGCAACTTATTTAACGTATTTGCAATATTGCTATATTTTTTTTATTCTTAGTATTTTAAATAGTTATTAAATTACAATTATTCACGTTTTGCTTGTTCTTTTGTATTTATGTACTAATTACTCAACCATTAATATTTTTCGATTACTCTAAGTGAACTGAGGGTACCAACTTTATGGAAGCTGGATGGTGATATATATATTCGTTATTTATAATTATTATATATTTATATTTATAATTATTATATTTATAATTATTTATAAGTCGTAAGTAAGCACGACCACACTGTTTTGGCCAATATATTAACCTCAAATTTTGTTCCGGAAAAATAAATTGTTTTTATTTAATTTCACGAAGTCGTAAAACCAAATTCCCTTTGGTTTTATCATAATCGATAGACTGTTTATTTTTAATTTTTGCGGACTCAATGCCTCTTAAATCTTCCTGAGACCTGTCTGTCAACAAAAATTCAATCAAACTCAGCATGTTGGTAGTCGTCAGAACTGTGTTGGAAGAGAGTTTTGTTGGTCTAATTTATGCTTGCTGGGATCAAAATAAACGTAGAAAATTTGGTCGGATTTGGCCCTTAAAGACTCAGCAGAATCAATAGACAAAATAATAAAATTTCTGAAAGAAACTCAACTTTATACTAAAATATAATCCACCAATATCGACCAGTGTAAAAAGGAAATAGTCTACATTCAAATGTCAAAGACAAGAAGATATATAAAGTAAAAAGGGTGTAATAACCTAGATGTTGATCGCCCTGAATAAAAATCTAATCTAATCTTGAGGAGATTCAGCTCTAACAAGATGATGCAAAATGAGGGAGGCCATTGATGGCGGGTAACAGATGTGACACGGGATACAAAAACAGTGTCTACAACGAAATTAAAATGATTATTATATAGAATAATAGAAAAAGTAGAATTTTTAAAATAAAATTATGTATATATTATAAAAAAAAAAAATATTATATTTTATTTATAACGTCATTTTTGGAAGAATTTTTTATTTTGAGATCTAAAGCAAAATTACGAATACATACTAAACTCATGATTATTTCATTTAAAAACACAATAAACATTAAAATTATGGATGCAAAAATATATGTACAAACATTAAAAACAAAATTTAATGTAGGATCTTATAAAAAATTGACTTTAATTTCTAAACTCAATCTGAATGATAAATGATATTGAATCTCAATTAAATTTACTGTGATTAGTGACAAAATCGTCAACTCGATTGAGCACGGTGGTGTGATTCCTGTTAGTGTGTTATCTCTCCTAAACACACAGTGGAGGAGGGAAATTACTACTGAAAGGGCTTTCACTAGTACATTGTGCAAAATGCATGGGCCAGGAAACGCCAAGCAGATTGGAATTCGTTGTTGGCTACGGTCACTTGTCTGCATTTCGTCTCTGAATTGGAGGGTGAAGAATTTATTGGATGCAATGAATGAGAAATGCGACTTTTCTTTTCTAGAGTAATAGAAAATAGGAAACAAATCGATTGTACATAAATTAATAGAAACTTATTCAAATAATTTCATCCAAAATATAGGTAATTATCTAAATTTAAGGTTCCTTAAAAATTAAATTTATTCAAAAATACAATATTTCATTTAAACAAATATCAATTATAAGGCATATTGTCAGCATTAATTCTCAACTCTATATATAAAAAAATACCAAGAATATGTGTATATAAGGTGAATTAAGAGTTAAAATAAATCAGTATTATTCTAGTAAAAACGTACCTTGTTTCCCCTTTCCTTTTTTTTAATTTTACATATTACATTTTTTGGAGGAGCTCGGGATCGATGTCCAGGACGTGGCTAGGTTGACAGAAAATATAATACTTGACTCCCTGGGAATCATACACCACCACATGCATGGAAATTAATGAGTGGGGGTGTTTATCCAGAGAAGGGATGGCATGCATGCATCGCATATCTTATTTGTTGTTTTAGTTAATATTTTTTTATTATTTTAAATTATTTTAATATTTGTTACATAGGGGAATTTGTTGATAAAATGAAATAGGGTTTGTGAAATGTAAGGGAAAGAAAAAGAAAATGAATAAATCGAAAAACTTGTTGTTAGTTTGTAGACTGGTATTAATTGTAAAAGAAAAGTAAAAGAAAACCGTGAAAGAAAAAAAATATATCTATCTATTATATTATCTCATGTAAAAATATGTAACTTATATTTGTCCAGTCACGGATTGATCAGTATGCTGTGTAATGTAGCAACCCGATGTATTTGGGCATGAATGAATAAAGTGTTTCTTTCTCTCTATCTGACATCACATAAGTGGTGCCGAAACCCGGGAGTTTTCGGTTATCCTTTTTTTTATTCATTTACTTCTACAAGTTTATATATATACACACATTTTTTTTCATCTCTCTCAGTTATGACATTAAACGGTGTAGCAGCTGTCCTAAATACCTGGCTGGTAACTCTGCTGTCTGATAATATCAGAGATCTCACCATTATCGGAAACAACGTTGGCGGTAATGCATTAGCCAAGGTGACATCACATGACCTCAGAATGGTCATCCGGACTTGCGATTCATGGGCAAGATAGGAAAACTAAACCACTTCCTTAAAGAGGTTATAGAATTCTGGCGAGAATAGAAGCAGAAATAGTTGAGATTCTATTTTACTGTGAGGATCTTTCGAATCAAGAGTCGATGAGGAAACTTCATGGTAAATAGTAAAATAAGACTGAAGGATATGAATCATATGTTTCGCTAGATCCTGGTCAATTTGCAGGAAATGCACTTAATCAGAGAGAAAATGAGGAAGACTACTTGTGAGATATTTACATTGGAGATGAGCTTCGTGGGCTCTATACTAAAGAATAGTTGCCAAGGAAATAAACAAAAAGGAGGGTCTGCCACATATACATGCATCTTTCTTTTCAGGTATACCAATTTCAGTTTTAGCTTTTCTGTTGTTCTTTATAAGTCAATTTTTATTTCTATGTTCTTTGACAGTTTATGAACAAGCTTCGTCAAAGAAGGAGGAGGTACAGTATGACCTGGCATATTGTCGGCCTTAATCCTTACTACCCACACAAACAAACACCAAGAATGCATATAAGGAGGTAAAATAAATCAGTATTATTCTTGTGCGTTGTTTCTCCACTCTCTTTTCAATTTTTTTAAAAATAATTTCTATCTGACATCCTATAACTTATAGGATGTCAGATAGAAATAATTTAAATATTATAAAATAGTATTTATTCCCTTAACTTATTTATTCATTAAATTATTTTTCTTAACTAACTTTTATTTTTATTTTTTAATTTTGTTTTTCTGACAAATTGATCTATTTCTGTGACTATTACGTCCTTGGTTTGATTTTGCAATGCAAAAGATAAATTCGCCTGATCGATTGAACGTGGGAAGCGGATCACTGGAGAAGGACTGAGAGAGTGAATTAAGGAGAGTAAAATTGTCAAATGGAAAGAAATTGTTAAATAAAAAAAAACAAAAAAAATTAATAATATTCGTATTTAGTATGTAGACGAGTATTGATTGTAAAAGGAAAGCGTAAAAAAAATATATATATATTTTTTTGTTATGTCATGTAAATATACGTAGTGTATATATGTCCGATTATGGACTGATTGGTATGCTGTGTATTTTGGGAACCCAATGTATTTGGGCAGACTGGCTAAATAAATCATTTCTCTCTTCCTCTTTTCGACTTAGTTATAAGTTTAAAGTTATGTAAATTTATACTTTTATATGTACAGTTTTAATTATTTCTTGTCTGACTTGAAAAAGAAGTACAAAAATTATTTGTTTTCATGTTTTAAAGCTTTATATTATTTTTTTTTATTTAATAAGGAGAATAAGAAAAAAAAGTTTAGTTTTACCTTAAGTAAGTATGAACTTTCCAGACTAAATCCTTCAGTGGGAGAACTCGAGAACGTTTCTCAACTTCTTTTTACTTGATATTAAAATTATAATTCCTTCTGAGAGATCTTTGTTGATAAAATAATAAAAGATCCTTTTTTTAAAATATTTATTTCACTAAATTAGTAATTCTCGTCTTACTATATAAATTATATCTATATCTTACATGGTTATAAAACTAATGAATACATTTGTAAAATACTGAAATTCGTTAAGAAATATATGATCTATCTATATACCAGGAATGCTTGAACAAATAATAAATGAAACGGCATTACCTTTTAGGGAAATTTACCTACATACATGCAAAAAAATGTTTTAAATTAATTAAACAAATAACGATTTATCAATAAGCCCTCAGAAAAGGACTACAATGCTTTTATCTAAATTTGATATTTTCCATTAGTTACAGACTTTTTAAACTCTAAATAGAAAGGAAATAGAATTTTATCAATTAGTATAATTGGATTGTTCATGATAGAATTTAAACCTTAACACTTAACCATAAAACCCTCCCTGTGACCGAACAATTTTAGTAAATTAAATGCTTTTATGCCTCCTGTTATAAGAGGTGATTGCATGTGGTGTGAATAATTCAATTATGAACATATTAGCGTAATATTATTTAAACTGAATATTGTATCCGACGTTTATCACACACACACGTATATATATATATATATATATATATATATATATATATATATATATATATATATTTCAATCTTCAAATCGGTTTGACAGCATTATAATCAATGTTTTTTAACTATGCATCTTATTTATTCTTCGACAATTTACCGTATAAATCACGTTAGTAGAGGTGTCGAATAGGTGTTAAAACGTTCAAAAATTACTTTTCGTTTCATTTAATCTTCTGATGAATTTCAGGAATGAGAAATAAGATAGGTCGATGCAGTTCACAAATAATAATCTTGATAAGCGTCTACACTTAAAATTCATAATTTATTTAAAAATTATAATATA
>NW_027110535.1:564593-572973 GCF_000696795.3 Halyomorpha halys
TTTCAAAGAAATAAATAAAACAAATATTTAAGGAACAATCTAATGAATTTCAGCATATACTTTAATGACAGATTTTTTTTTTTTTAGTTTTACTTACGATTACCATTATATGGAGTATATAAAATTAGGAAATACTTCTATCATGAAAATTTCGAATCGAAGTTTGCAACGAAAATACAGATCCTTATGACTTCTAATATAGAGTGATGCTAAATGGTCTGTTTCATTATGTGTCGGTCGGTATGTGAACAACGTAGTTAAAAACTAAAATTAAATCACTGATTTAAGCTAGATTTTTACCTGAAGTGACTTAATTTATTGTTATAATCGACTTACCCAGAGTACCAATTTATTATGTCGTATTTTTTTTTCACTTTATTGCCATTTTCACGGAAACGGCAGTAAAAACTTCGATTATAATCGCTATATTAACGATCTGTTGTTGGTCAGTAATATCAGCATAGGTTTATCGTCATTGATTGAAATTGTCTGATAAGGCATGAATAATGAATTTCCTGCAAAGCTTGCAATAAAGTATCTTTAATTTGATTCATATAAATAAATTTGATCCTATTTTAGTCTCAAAAATTTTTTTATTCCTTTATAAGTCTGACGTTTCAGCCAATTTGTCCATACTCAAGGACAATCTATCACAAACAGCTTTTATTAAACATGTGATCTTTAACAATTTTATCAAATAACAATATTATTAGGAAAATAATCATATCTTAATACAATTCTAGTACCACATCATTTAAAAAACAATTTTATGCAGGCTATTCTACCAAGGTCATTTATATCAGTCCACAAATTATCCTACGAGACATTAAAACATTAGGGAATCATATAATTTTGATAATAGGCAATTCTTAGATTATGTCTAATTACCTAATTAGTCAATTGTTCACATTAAATTAAAAACACAGTCAACCTTATTTGTTATAATATATCACAACAATATTTGTAACCTTCCTTAGAGAAGGTCAAGCATTTAATTTATTTATTATAACAATATTTTGGTTAACTTTTCTCTTTCTTTTATTATTACAATTCATATCAAGATTAATTATGATTATCAACATTAATTTTATCCTATATTTTTCATAAATTCCCATATTTTTAATAAATGAAAGGCGGGAGACGACGGTAGCGTCTACGGCGTGCCCGTCTACCATCCCAAAGGTTGTGAGTTCGAGCCCCGGCCATAACCGGGATTTCAACATATAATGATACTAACGCACAGCCTCCCCCTGGGCATTTGTGCCCTATTTAATTATATAATAGGCACATGTCGAATATTTAGACTAGGGGGATTCCCAAAAAGGTTGTGGAAGGAAAAATTAAATAAATGAAAAACAAATTAGAACATTGAAAGCAGTATGTGGACTGTTAATTATCATTTAGTCAACACCATACCTGGTTGGACAACCGCTTATCTGGTGTATGATCATCCCTCGGCCACTGTAAAATAAACAAATGGAAAATATGGAAAAGAACTCGCGATGAATATTACCCGCAAGATTCTGGGACCTAGTGGTCAATCTGTTATCCCTTGACAATTCTTTAGATCGAATAAAATGCATGAGTTGTGAATTTATTTAATGAGCTGAAGTGACTATAAAGGACAAGTTATTTAATTATACTCATTAAATAAAAAACAACGTTATTTATAAGGGCAGAGGGCGTGGCATCAAATTTATTTGCCTTTATATATATTAATTTTTAAATAAATTATGAATTTTAAATTTTAAGTATAGACACTTATCAACATTATTATTTGTGAACTACATCGACCTATTTTATTCCTCATTCCTGAAATTCAGAAGATGAAATGAAACGAAAAGTAATTTTTGAACGTTTTAACACATCTTCGACACCTCTTCTCACGTGATTTATACGGTAAATTGTCGAAGAATAAATAAGATGCATAGTTAAAAAACATTGATTATAATGCTGTCAAACCGATTTAAAAAATATTCTGAATAAAAATAGTTCCGGCAATATTGGGTCAGAAAATAAAGGAAGAGATCACACATGTCCGAAGACAGTACATCTCACATCAAGGTACAAAAAAAAAAGACCAATCAACAAGAAATCACATCTTTGCAACATGTTTCAACGCATTGTCAGTATGAATTGAGTTACCGAGTTGTAGATAAGACGTTTCTGACAGTTGATGCCGATGTGATGTCTGTAGACTGTATTCATGTAATCTCGTTTGTTTTATTCCTAATAGATGCCTGATTTAACAAAACATTCGTTGATTTGTTATTTTCTGTTATTTTAGATACAGAAGACTTTGTTTTTAGGATTTTTGTCTTATGTTTGTTCTTTTGATTTTATACAATATTAATGTGGATTTTCCAGATACCGTTCCTACCATAATAAACTTTTCTAACCTGGCTTCTCCTTTATTACCTAATAATCCTCCTAGGAGTCTGAAAAGAAGATGGCCTCGAGATCTTCTCCTCTAGAAATGTTATTGGAGTTCTATCAGTGGGTAGATTCTCCACATGTTTGTATCATGTCACTATGTCACCTACAGCAAATTTATTTGTTGTACATATGTGTATACAGTTGTAAATCACAATAAATAAATTATTAAAAAAAAATGTTTATTTTTTTCTTTACATTATACATTACAAAGGGCTATTTAGAATATTTAAAATATATTTGCTTTAAACGTTCATAGTAAGATATATACGATACGGTGTAAGTTATTCTAATCCGAAAATTATTCATATCAAGTTTTATGTTGGAATAAGAACATTGTTACGAGATCCTTTGATTCACTTGGGATAGGAAAGTATTTTTAATACTACTAGGCAAAAGCGAGGGGAGTATAAATTTCCTTTGTTGCTGATATTTCAAAGGGTTCTGTTTCTTCTTCTTTTATCCTTCTATGTGAATACCATGTGAAGCATTTATCAAAATAAAATCTTAGATAACGTCTCTACTCACGGAATGTATACGGTGGATTGTCGAAAAATACAAAAGCTTATTAACAATGAAACATTGATTATTTTGCAGTCATACCGATTTAAAGAATTTTCTGAATAAAAATTGTTAGAATTATTACTTTATTTAATGATAAGTATTACAATATGCCACAAACTTGGGAAATTAGTAATAGTGGTAATTGAATACATTTATAACAAAAACTTTTTTTTTTAAATTATTTATTTAATGTAATTTACAACTGTACAAAATAATACAATAGATAAATATGTAGTATGTTTCATATACACTTGAAAATCTTGGGAAGGAACCACCCATTGGTGGTACTTCAAACATTAATTTAAATTAGAAGGTCCCGTGGCCATCTTCTTTTCAGACGCCTCGGAGGATTATCAGGGATTGTTAAGGATGAAAGATTAAGAATTAATGGGTTAGGATGGTTAAGGAGTTTGGAATAAAAAGACGCATATCTGTTTTGGGTCAAATCTGCAACGAATGGGATGTTAAGGTCTTTATGAATGAGTTTATTTGTGACGTAATAAGGAGCATCAAGGATTTTACGTAGGATTTTGGATTGTAACGATTGGATGCGGGAAGAATTTGATGGTTTGGTGGAGCCTCAGAGCTCAATTCCGTATGTCCAAATTGGTCTGATTATTGTAGTGTATACTAATTTTTTGTATTGAATGGGAAGTTTAGAGCGTTTGTCAAGTAAGTGTTGTAGCAATCGGAATCTACGAGCAGTTTCTTGTCGTTTCAGTCTTGTGTGTGGATTCCAAGTAAGTCTCTTGTCAAGATGGAGTCCTAAGTATCGAATCTGTTCAACAGGCATTATAACAAAAACTAAACAAAGAAAAAAATAAAATAAAAGTAAGTAAATAAAATCTCGATATGATATTTACAGAAAAATAAATAACATAATCAAACAATGTAAAATAAATTAAATACAATAATCATAATCTGAACCATAGGATCTCAAGCCGACTATCCTTTACTTATAAGGTGTAGAGAGTGGCCTTCGAGATCCCAACGCTGCCCTCTCGCCGCATCACTGGTAATAAGCCAGTAGAGACTGAGTAAGTGCGCTAAAGCTGATATCACTCTACATGAGCGAAGCATCTGGCCTCTGCCAGAACTCCGATTATCGATTTTATTTTACAAAAAAGTCTTTTGGTAACTTCCGTTTAAACCTTCGAGGTGGATTGCAAGGATGGGTGGAATTGATAAAGAATAGGATGATTAGAAAGGCTTATATGGAATTTTGAAAATTTACATAGTATGAGGCCAAGCAAAAAAGGGACATGAAGGTCATGGTGTCGTGATCTGTTGGAAACGCAACGAAATGCACCCTGACTATGGTTTTAAGGATTTTGAATTGAAAGAATTGGATACGTTCGATGTTCGAAGGTATAGCTGTTTCCCAAAGTTCTAATCCGTAGGTCCAGATAGGTCTGAAGATAGTCTTATAAATTAGTAGTTTGTCTTCTATTGAGAGATAAGAGATCTTGCTGAGTAATCGGTAAAGTAAGCTGAATCGTCTGTTAGCTCTTGTCTTTTAAGTCTATTATGTTAGTTCCAGGCTGAATAAAAATAATACTAAAAATGTATACACGTGTTTTCTTTATATGTTTTAAAACTCTTAGAGGAAAAACAAATATTGTTAAAAATTATATTAGGTCGCTGATGAAGCTTAAATTACATATTAAGTGTCAAAGTATAAAATTTAAAAAAAAATAAAGGTAAAGTTTATATCTAAATTAACAATTTGTTACATATTTTTGGGTGATAGTGTTGTCAGCTTTTAATATAATTGATATATGACTAAAAATTGTAATTTTATAAATTAGAGAGGATTTTCGTTCAGTATCGTATTAAATTGAACTGAATAAAAATGTCTAGTATCAGAGTGAAATATTGAAAGGATTTTATATAAGCCGACAATTGGTGACCCAACTTTTAATTGAAATACTGTGTACTATGTGCCAGTGAGAAAATCCACTTAAAGGTATTTGTGTATTTCAATAAAGATATTTCCAATAAGGAATATGAGGCCGGTGTAACTGAACGAGTTGATACGTGACCTTTGCAACCTCACATCTGCAGCGGCACTGGTTTGATTCCGGCCTAGGTGGTTTAAATTTTATTTCGTTGTGGAGTATGAAAATTCGACCTTTCCGGTTAGAATTGGTTGATATATATATGGTTACTGCGAATTAGTTCTAACAGTATTAGTTTCAAGAAAATTGCTCAGCCTCCACTGACCTACTACCAGTGATGCGGCGAGAGGGATGCACTGGGATCTTTTAAGCTCTGCTTTACCCCTCACCCGTGGGGGATAGAGTGGGCTCAGGGATCCTCAGGTCGATTGTATAAATATTGTATATAAGAGTGTAAATGTGACTCGAGACTATATTATTTTATTTAATTATTTTTCATACAGATAGTTTGTTATATTCATTTTGTTTACTCTTCTGTTTGTATATATTTTAAGAGTTTTTTTTTTTTTTTTTATTCAAGTATATATGAGATCATTCATCACTAGTACCTATTGCCCACAACTGTGTGGCAGATTGTAATGTCTATCAATAAATAAAAGGTATTAGTAAAATTCAATTATTATTGAATATTTCAATAACTTCCGGAATTGGGTGGGAAGCTGGTCGAAGATACGGGATTTGAAGTTTGGAAGGGTATTATAACCACGAATGAAGAATAGAATTTCATAAGGAAGAGGAATGGATGAGGAGTTACCAAAGGCTGCGGTTTGGTGGGTAGTTACATATAAGTCTGCAGGCCGCGAGCAGGTATTACGAGAATGCACTGAGGATTTAAATTAAAGGATATCAGAGATGTACGATGGACGGCGGGATTGGATTACTTGGTAGAGGAAGGAAGCAAGAAGATATTTACGGCGGGAATAGGGGTAAAACCACTTCCACTGTTCATAAAATCGGGTGACACAGGCGTCCCTGGGGACCCCAAAGGTGAATCGTACAAAGCAGTTAATTAATTGTTTTAATTTTTTTTCGAGATCCCCAGAGAAACCCCCGTAAACAACACAATAATTAAAGTGTGGGAATATTAAAGAAGTAACCAGGAACCTACGGGTTTCAAAAAGGAAGAAGGTTACGAAGATAATTTAAACGATTGAGGGTGGAGAAAGTACGACGGGAAATATCGGAGACGTGTTTTTTCCAGGAGAGTATGCTTTATACTGACACCAAGATTTTTAACGTATGGATGGAACTATTTAGGATTGTTTAAGATTTAAGAATAAAGTTGGAATATGAGTAATTGTTTTGAAGAAATTATTGGATCCTTCTACGATTGCCTTAGTCTTCTATACATTCAAATTAAGCTTGATGTCACTTGTATAATAATATACCAATTGATTTTTTTTCAGATATATAATAATATAAATGTATTGTAAAATTAATTAAATTTAAACTAAATCACAGAAAGTAAAATTTACCATATATAATGTAGGCCAAAAATATTTTAATCACACTGGCAAACCTCGTAATGTCAATCGGTCCATACTGTTTCTGTGGTGTTACACAGGTTTTTCACACTTATGGGTTTCAGAACTCATTTCAGAAAAGATATGCAAATTACCACCAAGTCTGGATTTCAATTTTGGGCGCCCCAGGGCCCAAGAGTTTTTGCTGCCTCTCTCCTTACCATCGGAAAGGCAAGGGTCGGTCTGCCAATTTTCCTCGAGAAAATAACCTTTATGATGATCATTTTTTTATGTTTATTAACTAAATTAAAGAACCCAAAGAGGTATTGGATATAATTTGGATCTCTTAAACAGCTATCAACCCATAAACAAAATATATGAATTATACATCATTGTCTTATTGAAGTTAATTATTATTATTACCTGTACATAAGTACGATCATTAACGAGATGTACAAATGTAAATAGTTTTCTATATAGTATTACTTAATTAAATGGCCAATAAACATTTCAGCCCAAAATAAACCTAAAATTTAAAAATTTACCCTACATTTTAGTTATTGCTGTAATGTTTTTTTTTGTTCAAATCTTCAATTTTTAATGTGGCTTATTTACAACACAGTTACAATTATGATATTAATAAAAATATGAAAGAGATGGTCAAGGGTGCGGTCAAAAGGAACAAAAAATATTTTTAAACTTTTTATTTTCCAACGTTCCGCTCCACTTTTCAAGGCTATATCAGGGCTAAAAAAAAATACAATATAACTTAAAATAAGTTGACAATGTAGGATGATAAGTAACTTAAAGTATATAAGTTTGAATATTTATATTACGATCTCATTTAAAGTAATTTATGAGCTTTTTATCAATATAATAAAATAAAAAGCATATAACAATGACATTTTTATTAAAAATTTAAAGTACTTTCATAAGAATTTTTATTCATTCTGTTTTTAGGTATTTATGATTAGTAATTATATATATTTGTGATAAGTTTTTTGTTAATAGCAATGGCATATATTATCTAAAAGGATTTTATGATTAGTAATTATATATATTTGTGATAAGTTTTTTGTTAATAGCAATGGCATATATTATCTAAAAGGATTTTATGATTAGTAATTATATATAAATGAAAAACTGTTATGTAGTAATAATTAATAATACGGGATCGTTCAGCATAATTGGTTGTTTTTCAATATGTTATAAGAATTTAATATTTATATGTTTATATTTAAAGATATAGGAATAGCATCCCACAAGATACACCAATCTCCCATTCGATTTTTTTAAAACTAATACCTAAGTGTACAAAGTTAAATTGATAAATGCTTACATTAATGTTTGCCTTAGAATGTTAATGATTTCTTCAGTGTTGCATATAAGAGTTCGTAATTTTTCAATTAATTACAGTTGCAATACAATGATATGGACAATTAATAGAAATAACTCACAATACTATATATATATATACAGATTTTAAGATAAAAATCGCATTTTTAATTTCTTGTAGAAGACAATTTTTGGTTTCGGTCCAAACCATGGGTCCATTCTCGTTGAATGGCCTCTAAGGAAAAAAAGCTTTCACCCTGTAAATGTCACTTTCTTTTTTCTTTTTATGGTTTCTACCCAATTAAACCCGTTTGAAATTCCTTTAAGTCCTCTAAACCTCTTTTAACTAAGCAGGCTGCTAAAAAATCTTATAATACGGGACTTTTTTTGATGTATAACACATTCTACAAAAAAATTCTAGAATTACATGCCTGAATTATATTTGATAATGTTTTATTCTTAATATGTAAAATAATTATTTTTCAAAAACTTCTTATATTATTTTAGAAGAAATAGAGCTCCCACAACTAATTGGTGGAAAAAACCTAAAGACTTATTTGAGTTAGAGAAAAATATAACGATAACAAATTTCACCTACTTATAAGTATATATGATACTTTATATTTA
>NW_027110535.1:573023-581917 GCF_000696795.3 Halyomorpha halys
AAATATAATATAGGAAAGTACTGCGGAAGTACAATGTTTCCCAGAATGGTCTGTTTAAATGAGAAGTTAAAAAACAAACAGTTGTACAAAATTAAGATTACTTATGATCAGAAGAAATCCAACAAAGTAAGTAATTTCCTATTTTTAGGGAAAATAGTAGGATCAAAATATCAAATATTAAGTCTAAGTTGTTCTAGACAAAATCTCACGTAGACTAAATAATACAAGAGCCGGGAAGAAAAAAAGTCAGATATTTCACCCAAATTTTTGATTACTTTAATGAAAACTATGTATAATTACTAGTCAAATTGATGAGTCGGCCACGTATAGGTAGGGGGAATAAAAAATTGCGGCTGTTCTAAAAGGTTAAAAAACATTAATTTTTCATTCGGAGCTCTATATCTTAAAAACTACCAACAACATTAGAAAATCTAAAACAACGTTATTAAAAATAATATTCTTCAGAATATTTCATAAAATAAATTGATGTATAGTTGTTCGGAAGTTTGATTTATGAAAAACTTTATTTCAGAAACCGTAGAACGTACAAATGTCTGTCAGTACTCAAATTAAAGCTAGTTAAATTAACTATAAAATAGTATACCAGTATATAGCGTTTATCTATGTAGGAGTAGTAGTTTTTAAGATATTTGCCAAATAAATTTACAAACTGTTAATTCATAGTTGTTCGTATAAAATGCTTGATTTTTGAAAAAAATATATCTTTCGATCCATAAGACACACATACGTCTGCGAGCACTCAAAATAAAGGAAATTTAACTTACTATTTATGACATGTGTTTATGATACTTATCTTTGAAGGGATAGTAGTTTTATTTTAGCAAATATCATGGAAACTACTACTCCCACATAAACAACTCATAGCCTATTAAACTAGCTTTACTTTAAGTGCTAATAGAAATCTGTACGTCAAATGGTTTTTGAGATATAGGTTTTTCAAAATAAATTCACTTCATTGATCTTTCAGTACGTTACATACAACATTTTTGTGAAAAGTTGCTTTTTAAAAAAGCTATATCTCGAGAAATATTGAACGTGAATAGCTCTAGTAGGGCTCACATTTTAGCAAATTTACTCTACTTTAAATAATTCACTCTTAGATTTTCTATTGTTGTTGGTAGTTTTAAAGATACACAGCTCTGAATGAAAAATTAATTATTTTTAACGTTTTGAAAAAGCCGCTATTTTTTATTCCCTTTACGTATGCTTGGCAGAATCATTAATTTTGACTAGTAATTTTACATAGTTTTCATTAAAGTAATAAAAAATTTGGATCAAATAACTCCCTTTTTTTCTCCTCTAGGGCTTTTGTACTATGTATTTTATTCACGTGTTTTTCGCCATTATCCATTATTTCTACAACTTTATTTGTTGCATATAATTTATATTTATCCAGTCTTCATTACATATAAAAATTTGAGATGGTTAATTATTTTATACTAAATTAAAGTAAATTTAGAATTAAAGGTACTTTAGAGAAAGATTTTCTTAAAAATCCTCGTTTCAACGAGGATAACATCTATCTGATAATAAAGGATAGATAACACATAATCTTATACTGATTTGTCTAGATTATTTAAAATCCATTGAGCCTTTTTTTTAAAATCCTTAAAAAAGTTTGTAATCACTTATAAAATGGCACATGTTTGTTTTAAACAAAAATGTTGCAGTAACATCTCAGGAATACATCTGGTCTAAATATGTAATGTCGATTTCGTATCATCTCTTGTTTTTGAGTGAATCTTTTCGCAGACAGACACACACACCATTTTGCAAATTTTTTATTTGGACTCAAAATATCTCAAAACGTGATTAATTTTTAAAAATTAAAAATTTTTCACTAACAAATACTTTTCCTTACTATACATTTCATATATGATAGTATTTAATATCATAGGAGAATATTAAATATCATAGGAGAATATTAAATACCATAGGATAATATTAAATATCATAGGTCAATAATAAATATCATCGGATAATATTAAATACCATATGATATTATTAGAGAGAGAGTGAAATACTTTATTCATCTATGCTGTCCAAATACATCAGGTTTTAATATCACACACCATACTTATCAATCCGTAATCGGACATATATAAATTACATATTATTACATGGTATAATATGATATAAAGAAAAACAATTTTTTTCCCCACACCAAATACAAACATTTCAATTCATTCCTTTTTTCTTTCCCACTTCTGCTCTTCCAATTACACCACTTCATAATTCTTTAATTCACCCGATCAACAAATACGCTCTCCGGAAAGCACCCTCGTAGATCCTTTTCAGTGACCCGCTAAACAAATTCACTATTAGATGGCAATGCGAGATCAGACCATCATTTATAGTCATAGCAGTAGATCAGTTTACCAAAAACAAACAAATAGATACATTTTACGAGAGTAAGACCAACACATAGATACAAAGGAAAACACAATAAAAAGCCGGTTACAAGAATCACTTGAATAGATATAAAAAAATATATAAAGATATAAAATATATATACAATTAAATAAATATATAAATTAAATAAATAAATATATACAATTATATTGTATATTAGATATACACACATAAATGTAATAGTGCTTACAAAAACCTGGTCACATCTTGCCCTCGAAGTGATCTGGTTAAATGAAGTCCAAGAACAAAAAAAAAAGCCCACCAAGAGTGAGCAGTTAGCTTGACGATGTGATAACTCTCAGTCTCGCCATTTATAATAGATTTTTAGTGAAATTTCATTTGCTCATTAATCCCAGGGCTAAGGATTTATGTAAATTGTTTTACCGAATTGATGGCTAGTCTTGCCGGCCTGTGCTCATTTACGTCAATTATGAATTTGCCTGAAGAGCAATCAGGGAATGGCAAAAAAAAAAAGTTTTTCATTTATAATCCATTAATCCCATTATTTCAACAGTAATTAAATTCCAGTTTTAATTAATGACATATCGATCAATGAGATTATACAGATTGATTACTTCCAACTCTTCACCAAACTGTATAAATAACACTTTAAGAATGTTCGAGATTAGAATTTATTTTTCCGTAAATGACCTTCTCATTTAGCGATTATTCTTAAACTTATACGAAACTTAGGTGAATGAATAAACCTTCCATTATTGTTTACAAATAAATAAATAACATAACATTTAATTAATGTTTATATTACTCATTTAAATTTCATTTTTGAAATTGACCTTTTACGTGAAAAAAATTTGAAATTCGTGTAAACCCGGTAAGTCTATATGAAATTCAGACATGATCGGCAACAGAAAAAAATTATGAAAAACTAGCGAGGATACAACTGAAATTTTGAAGAAGTGTGCGCTTCAGATCCTGCTCCGTGCTTTACTGCAATTGTACGCTGGAATATTCTTCATAATTAGTGAGGAAAATTTGGGCTGGAATTAAAGGATATCCTAGATAACTAGTAGGCAAAATTTCTATTCATTCAGCCTTTTGAATAATATATTTCTCATGATTTTTAAGAAATAATAAACTTCAACACATTACTTTAAAAACCATAATCCGAAAAGTTGAAAAAAAAAAATTTAAATTACTTCTTGGGGTCAGAAAGTTATGGGACTGACACTTACTTCTTCTAAAGTAAGTGTTATACAATTAAATTTAAGGCTTATACTAATAGTATAACTATTTAACTTAAAATAACTTTTCGTAGCCCCCTTTTTCCAGAAAAAAAAAATTCTCTTTTCACAACTTTGCTGCATTTTTTCTTTACTGATTAATCATAATTAACGGCAGTTGGACCGTTTTAGGTAAATAAAATGTATTTTTTGCTTTCAGAAAGAACAATGTTTTCTAAAAATATTTAAACCAGTCGATAACTTTCTGAACTCGATAAGTGATTTAAATATTTCTTTTTTTAACATCTCAGATTAGAGTTTTTAAACTAATGTTTTAAAGTTCCGCACGCAAAATCTCTGAATTTTATTATTTACTAAATATTATGGAATTATGAAATGGAATGAAAAATAGTTTATTATTCTGGACTAGATGCCTTTAGAACAATTAAAAAGGCAATTTTAATTTTATGATAACATTCATTGGCCATAAAACAGTGTGGCTTTAGATTTTATTTTATTTCTATATCAGATCGGCCTGGTGGGCCTTACATGGTTGATATAACTTATATTATATATATATTGGCCACACTTAATTATAACTTATATACAGAGAGAAAAAAAAAGATTAATTAAGAAACTAATTGATAAAAAAAATAAAAGGGTAATTACAACATATCTGTACTATTATAATAATGGGTTGGATTGGTGAAGCAAAAGATAGTTAAATATAAGGGATTTAAACGAGGGAAGGGTATTTTCCATGTACGTTTGTTAGAGGGAATGGAGTAATTATGTAATTTGAAAGGTAAAATTATGTAATTTAAAACGAAAGATTTAACAAAAAAAAAATTTTATCCCATTTTATTAACTAATATAATTTATAACAGAGCTTTAGAAAGAACATGCAACATAATTACTGCCCTTCCATCTTTGTGTCATAAAAAAAAAGTCCTTTTTTTTACATGTTTCTCTGGCAATGTCCAATCCATCTATTATTTTCTTATATTTAATGGTTTTGTCTAGAATCGTAGTGTATAAAAGTTAAACGTTTATTATAATTTATTGTAACCTAAAATTAACAAAATCGTCAGCTGATGATGTAAAAATATTTACAGTGAATTTCAGGCTTGGTTATTGTTCTTAATAGTGAATACTTTTTTTACCTATACGATTTCAGAGGAATATAATAAATCAATGAGCTAGAAAATTGATCTTTTAATTCTAAAGAAATAAGTACCGAAAATATATTTATTTAATGTAATTTACAAATGTACAAAATAATAAATACAATAAGTAAATTGGATGAATGTTCCACTTGACAATCTTGAAAAAGGAACCATCCATTGGTGGTACTTCTAGCATTAATTTAAATTAGAAGGTCCTGTGGCCATCTTCTTTTCAGACGCCTCGGAGGGTTATCAAGGATTGTTAAGGATGAGAGATTAAGAACTAATGGGCTAGGATGGGTATGGAGTTTGGAATGAAAAGACGCATATCTGTTTTGGGCCAAATCTGCAACGAATGGGATGTTAAAGTCTTTGTGGATGAGTTTATTCGTAACGTAATAAGGTGCATCAAAGATTTTACGCTGGATTTTGGATTGTAAGGATTGGATGGGGGAGGAATTTGATGGTTTAGTAGAGCCCCAGAGCTCAATTCTATATCTCCAAATTGGTCTGATTAACATAGTGTATAATAATTTTTTGTAGTGAATGGGAAGTTTAGAACGTTTGTCAAGTAGTTGTTGTACGAAAATATACTTACCGGATAAAAATTAAAGTGGTAACATATAAAAGGTTAAATAATTTAATCCAAAGTATGTTGTTGTTTTTTACAGTGAATTTATTCAACAGCCAGTTTACTGACTAACTTATTGACGTGCTATGTATTGATATTACTATGTAGGGAAAAAATTAAGTGTAAATAAATATTCTGAATTTTAATAATTTAATTGCTGTTTCCCACTCGTATATATACAGATATAAAGTCTCTTGCAATAAAACATCTGGACACTGCCTTCAGCCGAATAGCCGGTGGAGGCCAATCGAAGGGCAGGTAAGCAGCCCTGTTCAAACAACACCTGAATGACAATTTTCACTCTGTACTCTAACTGGCGAGATGAAGATGCTTTCAATGTTTCTTAAGTAATGTTCTAGTCCACACCCCAAAAATACGTCCAGCTGATGAAATAGTTGGAACGAAAGTAGACAAAAGGGAATACGTCCATAGAAGATTATTCTCGTTAGATAGTTCCAGAGGGAAAGCAGAGCTAGATTTACTAGAGGATCCACAGGGTAGAAGTCAGACTGAGAGAAACATAGGTACTGAGGAAGAACTTGGAGCCGAGAGTGTAAGAATACTGGAGCTGGATGGGAAGAATCCGAATCCCGCTAGGCACACCATATAATTTATAATAGTAACTTATTGAGTAGTAACTCTATACTAATTGTAGAGTCAACAGAATAATTAAAGTATCCTCTAGTATGCTCAATCCAATTGCTTATGTAAGACAACATTAATTCACAATCAGTATCTTTTATCCATAAGCTCTCTTTTATAAAATATACCTCATTTTAAATGCTATCCCGACTTGATTTTTTGGTTTAAATACACTGCATGACACCAAATTATCATAGGTTTGGCAAACACATTGGAAAATATGTTATACTGGAAGATTATTGATTGACCGTGTGTATAGATGAATGGAATATGGTCCGGGTGCGGTAAAAACAAAAACTCAAATAGTAGATAATTATACTATTTTATTGAGCCAACGTTTCGCCCCACGTTGCAGGGCTTCGCCAGGGCTAAAAAAGATACAAACACTATAGTTACAAAAAAGAAAAAAAAAAAAGTGTAAAATAACAGGGGTATAAAATGAAAAGTAAGATATAATAAGAAAAATTAAGGTTGTAAATAGTAAATGAAAAGGGGAATAGTATCAGATATATAAGAGAAGGAATATTAAAGAAAGTACAAATAAAGAGATGAAAAAATAAAAAATAAAATACAAATTAAATCATGAGACAGAATGCATACCTGTTTTGACGGCAGTCAAAAACCTAAGTGACGGTTGGTATTGGGAGGAGTGGGGATGGCAGTATTGCCACAATAACGAAAATAAATTGGTAAAGGAAACATAGTAAATAATTATTTTACTGTGTTATAAAAATTGTTTTTCCTTTTTGTAACTATAGTGTTTGTATCTTTTTTAGCCCTGACGAAGCCCTGCAACGTGGGGCTCAAGTTTTAAAAATAGTTTTTTATCTAAAAATTAAAATAGTATAATTATCTACTATTTGAGTTTTTTTTTTTTACCGCACCCGGACCATATTTCATTCATCGAAAATATGTTATATATACACGATTGAATCTAGCATACCATATCAAGGGGGCCGTGGTGTCTGGCCCCTAAGTCAGACATATATAATACATTGCTAAGAACTGTATATCAGTTCCTAAAAGAAACCTATAAAAACATAATAAATGGACCATAGCATACATAAAATAAATTCAATGCAGGTATTAGTTTTGTTTTATAATGATAAATCCTAAATATTATTATAAAGTTTTAAAGTGATTAACAAAATATATTTGTTCATATTTGAGTTGTAAATTCTAAAAGCTCTGTGATAAGATTGTTATCGTAGGTTCTTTCTCGTTATATATTTCGAAGCAGAAAACAGGTTTCGTCCTTTGGGAAAGATAAGGTTATTCCATCTTATAGAAGTTAGAGAATTTCTTTATTCATTCCCCCTTCGACAGCCTATCAAAACTTTCCCCTTTATAATACATCAAAACTCTTTCAGAATAAGATTTTCTTTAACTTTGGATGTAAATGATCTTTGGAGTTTACGCTATCTTTTCGAATATAACAACAACAAGGAGGATAGAAGTTAACTATCCCTGTTTACAGTCGAAATACCTAGAAACGTTCTGAAGGAATAATTTTTTTTTTAACTTGATATTAATTCTGTTTTATCGCAGAGGAAGAAGTAGGAGATGATTTCGTATGAAACTAATTGCACTATGTACAAGGAACCATTTTTATACGATATTTCATAGGTAATGGGTGTATAAATTAATTTATATTATAATATTCAACAGAGTCTATATATAAAAGGGGGAAGATTGCTCACAATAAACTTTTCATTTATTGTACTTATTTACATACAGTCTTTTTCGAAATGTTCACTATCATTATGTGAAGGTTTAAATCAACTAAAATCCTTAGTTTCTCTTGTAGAAAAAAAAAAGTGTTTGCGGCTTTAGCGCACTTGCTCAGCCTCCACCGGCTCACTACCAATGATGCAGCGAGAGGGATGCGCTGGGATCTTATGAGCTCCGCTCTACCCCTTACACGTGGGGAATACAGTAGACTCAGGAATCCTCAGGTCGATTGTGTAAATATTGTATATAGGAGTGTAAATGTGACTAGAGATTCTTTTATTCTTGTCATTATTTTAGTATATTTATTTATTTTTTTCATACACATAGTTTGATTCTGTTCAATTTCACAATTACCTATCTCCCCACAACGGTGTGGCAGATTGTAATGTTTATCAATAAATAAAGTTCGATTATAAAAAAAAAAAAAAAAAAAAATATCATCTAGATAGTTATACTTTAATGTAATTTTAAATAAAAAAAAAAAAAAAAAAAAAAAAAAAATTTTGGCGTGCTCCTTAAAGAATATATATTATACACCAATCGATTCCTTTCTTTCTTTCGAAAAAGACAAAAAATATTATTGATTGAAATATTTTAAAAAATATATATAAAACCTAATAAGACTCAAGTAAAGTTTGCCAACAAAACTTTTTTGGTACAAAACAAACCATATTCGCTTTTAGTGTTGTCTGAAACTCTTTCTACTATTTTTTAAACGGAATTAAAAACTAACAATTTTTGAAATTAATTAATTTTAAAGGATTTTTATTTGATCCCGTTTTTTATTTCCTATATTTAATCTTTTATAATTTCTCTGCATTTCATCTAAAGTTTATCTTACTTTTAAAGTAAGATTCGGACAATTATTTTCGAAGAATACAACTGTAGGTTTGTTTGTAGTTTGTATATAAATAACAACTCTTTACAATCTTCATGAACATATATTGATATAACATAATATAATAGCGATACACAATAATAATGCACTTGACTTCGACCTTTCATTCAGGTTACCATACTGGGCAGGTTTCCTAGCACTCAGTGTTGCCAGAGCACTCAGTATTGCCAGCCCCCTACACAACCTATTGAATCAATTTAATATTATATTAA
>NW_027110535.1:581967-582938 GCF_000696795.3 Halyomorpha halys
AGTGGTAAATGACCACTATATATTAAGTATGTGTAATAAACAATCAATTTAATCATTAATCCAATGTGATAATAATAATAATAATAAGGTATGTTTTATTTTAACTAAATACATTTATTCATAACAAACTTTCGATTGTGTCCATTAATCCTTAAATCTAGCAATTGCCGGGTCTTCTAGTATTTATATATGTAAGATTTTAGTTAACTCTTTTTTCCTTTTACTTCTAACTTCTTAACTTCTATTTCATAAACCTCTTTGCATTTGATTTCAGACTAAGCTAAAGTAATCATTACTACAACTTTTTTAAAAAAATAGTACATGATTATAACTTGTATTCTAGTGCTATAATGCATTAAATAATATTTATTCATAATATTAGTTACAGTAACGTATTTCTCGTTTAGCTGAACGGTTTGTTAAACTAATTAAAAAAAATAAATAATTGGCAGCCAAGATGGGTGAAACCTAGCTAGGATGCTAGTTTCCAATAACGGGTCTATGTTGTAGAGAACTAATCATTTGGTGTAGAGACAAATGATGTTCTTAAAGTGACATGCAGTTCCTAAAATCGGAAGCAGCATTTCTTGGCTCAGGGCCCCACAGGAGAAATAATTCTTCCTACAAGACCTAAAGAGTAGTTTTGCGAAAGAGACATCGATTCTCAAAATGAATGATTTGTATTTTTTTTTTTGTATTTGTATTTATCAAAACTAAATTATCTTGTATTGAAACTCTCTGAAATATAAAATATTTGCGTCATGTTCATTTCAACTTTATATTTTATAAGGATTGAATTAATTAACTTGTAAAAATTTTCTAAAAAATTATTAGCAGACATGAATGCTCTATGAAAATCTAAATATTCATATTTCAATCTTAAAGGTGCCAATAATTAACATTATTTTTAATTGGTATGAATGAAATCATATCCATTTATCTTTAGAAAAATTCTTTGTAAATTATATATA
>NW_027110535.1:588023-592513 GCF_000696795.3 Halyomorpha halys
TATATATATTAGGAAGTTATGGTCAGCTGACGGAGTACCATAGCAGATCATGAAGACTCGTATCAGCTGATTAAGTTCCATTTTATGATTTAGGATTTTTGATTCCACTTAGAATTTTAGTTTTTCGAAGTTATTTGTATGAAGACTAGTGCAGTAAATAAACTTATACAATTATAAAAATAATGATAATAAAGTGATAGTAAAACAAATGATTAGTAAACTAAATACATTGAAATAGTTGAATAGATATCATACGGTTGTTTATGCAATTTAAAGTAAATGTAAGAATCTTTTGTGAGAAATATCTTAAGATGATTTATTTAACAAAGCATTTAGTACATGAGCCGGGAAGGAAAAAAGGCAGTAATTAATTTAATGAAAACTATGTATAATTACTAGTAAAAACTGAAGTGGGAATAAAAAATGGCAGCTATTTAAAAACCTTAATTTTTCATTCGGAGCTCTATATCTTAAAAACTACCTAAAATAATATATTTTGCTGAAATATGAGCCCTAATAGAGCTATTTGCGTACAATTGTCCTCGAGATATAGCTTTTTAAAAAGCTACATTTCTTAAAAATCTAATGAAAGAGTAGTAGTTAATTAATTTATTTTGAAAAATCTACATCTCAGGAACGCTGTGACGTACAGATGTCTATTAGCACTCAAAACAAAGCTGGTTTAACGTACTATAAAGCAGTTTATGACCTTTACGCTCGTAGGAATTGTAGTTTTCATGATATTTCCTGAAATAAATAAAAAAAATTGTTTTATAGTTGTTCGGACAATAAGTTTGATTTATGAAAAACTTTATTTCAGAAACCATAGGACGTACAGATGTCTGTCAGTACTCAAATTAAAGCTAGTTAAATTTACTATAAAATAGTTTATGACGTTTATCTTTGTAGGAGTAGTAGTTTTTATGATATTTGACAAAAAAATTCACAAACTGTTAATTTCTAGTAGTTCGTATAAAATGTTTGATTTTCGAAAAAATATATCTCTAGATCCATAAGACGCACAGATGTCTGTCAGCACTCAAATTAAAGCTAGTTAAATTTACTATGAAATAGCTTATGACACTTATCTTTGTAGGAGTAGTAGTTTTTATGATATTTGACAAAAAAAATTCATAAACTGTTAATTTCTAGTAGTTCGTATAAAATGTTTGATTTTCGAAAAAATATATCTCTAGATCCATAAGACGCACATATGTCTGCCAGCACTCGAAATAAAGGAAATTTAACTTACTATACAGTAGTTTATGACACTTATCTTCGTAGGGGTAGTAGTTTTTATGATATTCGCATTTGAATATAAATTTGGCAAATGTAAATTTGTCCAAACAACTATAAATCAATTTATATTAGCAAATGCCCTGAAAAATACTACTCCTACAACGATAAACGTATTAACTGTTTCATAGCTCATTAAACTAGCATTAATTTGAGTGCTAACATCAGGGCCCTGTTTCATAATAAAAGCTAATGGTATTAGTTAAAAATACAAATCTAGAAAGAACATGTTAATTACACTAATACTTATTTTTTATCATAATAGGGAGGACTATTAGTGTTATTAGAGGAGTTAAAAAGTACTAAAGTACAAGTTACTATTGTACAAGTCAGTGTAATTGTATTAAGTTAAATCAACAAGACTAATAGTATTAGTTTGTACTTTATTATGAAACAGGGCCCTGCACGTCAAATGGTTTTTGAGGCATAGATTTTTTAAAATAAATTCACTAACTACAGATCTTTCAATACGTTCTGTACAACATTTTTATGAAATATTCCTTTTTAAAAAGCTATATTGAACGTAAATAGCTCTATTAGGGCTTACAGTTTTGCAAATTTACTCTACTTTAAATGACGTTCTCTTGGATTTTCTATTGTTGTTGGTAGTTTTAAACATATAGAGCTGCTTATGAAAAAATAATTATTGTTAACGTTTGTAAAAAGCCGCCATTCTTTATTTCCCCTACGTATACTTGGCAGACTCATCAGTTTTGAAGAGTAATTATACATAGTTTTCATTAAAAGAATTAATAGAAAGACATATTATTGGTGAAGTTATTGAAGCCAGACTATTAACCGGACTAGAATTTATAAATTTTGATAGAATTGTGTTGCTAAAATAGCTCAGATTACGCGACCTGTGTTCAATCAACAGGGTAATGCAGCAGGCAGACTATCTCATTCCTGGGAATTTCGTTGGAAAAAAAACTTTTTTAATAACCTCAGTTTGAAAGAAAGCGCTTATTCATTATGATGAAAGCTTTTTTCTTCTATAAAGCAAAAATTTCTTCAGTTGCTATTTTTACTTTAACTTACTTATGTATGGAATGTAGAAAGAAGCATTTGCGTTACTAACTTTCAACGGAAATATACATTGTACATCAGAAAATTATGTCGTATGACTGCGTCAATGTGGTAGTGAAAATCAAAAACGAGAAGTAATACAAAATTACAATTTAAAATTACTATTTTCATCCTTATAATTTTAAATCCTTGATGCTCCTCCTTATTACGTTACAAATAAACTCTTCCACAAAGACCTTAACATCACATTCGTTACAGATTTGGAAAAAAACAGATATGCTTCTTTTCATTCCAAACTCCTAACCCGTCCTTAGTTCTTAATCTCTCATCCTTAACAATCACTGATAATTCTCCGAGGCGTCTGAAAAGAAGATGGCCACGGGACCTTCTAATTTAAATTAATGTTTGAAGTACCACCAATGGGTAGTTCCTTCCCTAGATTTTCATGTGTAAATGAAACATTCCATATATTTACTTAATGTGTTTATTATTTTGTTTTATTATACAATTCCATTAAGAAAATTTAAAAAAAAAAATTTTAAATAATGTGAATTTTATGCGTATATTTACTTACTAAATTTTCATATATGTATGTTTCATTTTCTTTTTCTCCCCTCTTTTATAAATTTAATATTAATTAATTCTCTAGTTTCTAACCTTGCATCCTCTTCCATTCCTGACAATCCTCCGAGGCACCTTAAAAGAAGATGGCCACTATATTATACTATATTATCGGTTATCTTCTTATTTTCTTTTTATTCTCTAGTTCCATTCATTCATTGTGGTTGTTATCTTGTTTTTTTATTTTAGCCCTAATGAAGACCTGAAATTCTGTCCGAAACTTTGGCTCTAATAAATAAGTTTTACTTATTCGTGTTGATCGCACGTTCTTGACTGACCAAACCCACCAACAATCTTCTCCTGATATTTTATACTTGTCAAATAGATATTAAAATTAATGTTACAATTTTTCAGTGAGGAACATCACAATAATAATTAGCAGTTAATAAAAATTACTAATAACTATTTAAAATAACTAATATTATTATTACTAGTTAACTAATTAACTAATATTACTATTGGTTAATAATAATTTACTACTACTTACTCAGTAATTTACTACTACTTACTTAGCAATTTACTACTACTATGTTAATTAATAACCTAATAAGCTAACTAATTAACTAATATTACCATTTCTAGTTAATAAAAATTACTAATAAATGTTTAAAATAACTGTTTAAAATTGCTAATTACATTACTACCTATGATTGAAGTTGTGTTGTGATCTCCATAAAGTTATACAAGACGGCAAGTTAGCGGCAACAAGATCTAACTATTTACTAAACATGTCAAAATCAACTCACAGGCCACCCATCTACGTTCACACACGGACAGCGTTGAATATTTTGACATTATATATAAATGTATTTTAAATTAAATGATACGATGATACGATGCCTTTGGCGATTGTTAATTACGGGAATGAATGCTCTCGATTGTTAAACTGAAAAAAACATACATGCTATCATATAATCACAATCATGTAATAACTTTCATACTACCACCATAAAATTACTGTTTTATAAATTAGAAATACCATTTACTGATTAGATTATCAAAATAGTTACATTTGTGATGCCTCAGAAAATATTAAAAAAGAAGGTAACCTAAAAATATTAAAAGAATAAAAAAATTCATTCAAAAAAACTTCACAGCATTGGCACAGTTCAACTAGTTTAGATTAAACGTTGAAAAACTGGAGATATTTTAAATTTAAAAAAATAACCAATAACATAAAAATCTGAGAGGGAATATATTTAAATAAAAATATTGAAAAAACAAAACAAAAAATACAAGATAGACAATAAGGATCTGTATGACCACTATGTAGATATTTCAAATTGCATAAATTTAAAATACCAATAAAGTAGAATGAAAAGAGGCATAAAAAATTGTATGCAAAAAATTGTGCTGCCCAACTGTATTGGGTTATTTTATTTTATTTTTTTATAGGGTTGTTAAATACACAGCATACTTATACATTGTAAGACAATTTTATTTATTTTTTTATTTTTATAATGTATAGACATAGTACAGTAAATTTATAATGTATTATAACATACAGTATATAATAGTAAATTTATAATATATAATATGATATAATA
>NW_027110535.1:592641-602886 GCF_000696795.3 Halyomorpha halys
TCAAATATATTTCTAATATAAATAAATTCTAATATTCAGTAAATATTTGATTTCCTAATGAATATAATTAATTTTATAAGGTAAGTGAAGGTAAATAAATATATTAAGTGAAAGTAAATAAGTTAGTTACATATATATGTGAAAATATATATATATGTAATTTTAAGACTATCGCTACTGTTTTCAATAATATGATAATTGATAATAATAATGGCGATAATATTTTTTTTTAAATTTTTTGACAAATAATATTAAATAATTTACATTGTTAATAACATTGACTTTGAGGACCTGAAACATTGTAGACATAATAATAAGGATTTTCAAACATCTTAATTTACAGTACTATAATACATGTTTATCTCATTTAATTAGTTGTAGTGAAAACCTCTTTTTAATTTATCATAAACAGCATTTCTGTTGTTTATTAATTGTATTGTTGTATGCATATTATTAATTGTGTTAATTTGTTGTGTAATGTACCTGATTATGTGGCGACGGCCCGTATTTTTATTATTTTAATTTATCATGAACGTTGCGTATGATAAATAAAAATTTAACAACGGTTATACAAGGAGATGATATGTTCATGATCTCATTCAATTGCAAGATTTTCCCTATTGGAGGGTACCCCGGAGGGCTCCCTAAACCAACAGGGTTGACTCACAGCTAGAGTAACAGAATGAAGAGTTCTAGATGATAGTACCATAGTGCCTTGTCCACTGAAACACTCCATCCTAAATTAATTTGTTATTATAATTATTGTTTTTATAAAAAAAATATTGTTATTTCATACAAAAACAATTCACAAAAGCTTGTGACACAAAAGCACCAATAGCCATTTTTTAAAAAATAAACTCCCTAAATCGAGTTCCGTCCTCAGATGGTAGCATGTCCTTCAGATCCTGTCTAACATAATTCAATTTATTCCCTACAGTTCCCTTTTATTCAAAGCTCTGAATTTTTTTTTTTTTGCTTGGTATTGAAAAAAAGTTTAGAAGCACAGAAACATATCTCACTGCTAACAAAAATGAAAAAAAAAAATCAGACTTCTGAAGTTATACTGTATGAATAAAAATAAAATTCATTATCAAGTTGTGTAAATAAATCCATGATTAAACTGATCTCAGACCTGGATAGTACGTGGTAATGACATTTTAGTGCCTTCACCAATTATAAAACTAAATTATCCTTTGATTTATTCATTTTTAATATTTTATTAAGTAGAAATATTTAATCACAGTATACTTGTGGAACAAAAAAAAAATCATGTTAAAATTATCTATATAAATTAAAGTCCTAATGGACTAAAACTTGCCCGTGTAATGAGAATTTTAATCTTTTACTCAAAATGATGTGAAGTTGACCGTGGATGATAAACTTATTTATCAATGCCAAAATTTCGGCCAGGATTTCTAGCCTTCATATGGGCTTAGAACAAATAACAAAATAATACCCAGTGAATAAAGGATATATAGAATGATTAAAGTAATAATTGTACTGAATAAACTTAGATAAAAATAAAGTAATGAAAGAAATGGGAAATAAAACGCATTTACGTATAATGCAAAGAAATAACGAAATATGAATAATTTAATTTCTTAATAATAACATTTTTTTTTATTCTTCTTTTATTTTTTACTAACATATTACATTAGTTACATGTATTTTCTTTCCATAACTTTAATTTTAAAATTATTAATATATCGTTGTTTCTTTGCATATATAACGCTATATATTCTTTTATTAATTATGTTAATTTGCTTACATGTAACCAAACATGACTGTATATACGCTTTATTCCCCACTTCTTTCATTACTTTGTTTTTATCTATATTTATTCTGTACATTTACTTTGATCATTCTATATAACCTTTATTCACTGGTTATGATTTTGTTTTTTGTTTCTAGCCCTGATGAAGGTTAGGAATTCTGGCCAAAACGTTGATACTGATAAGTTGTTTGACTTATTTGTTATTCTCTGATCGCAGCCCTAATATCTTCACCTCATATTTACTTAAAACTCATTTTGCTCTTAAACTCATTCTTGAGTTATAGTATTATTTTAATTTTAAGTTCAATAATAATTACTCTAAATATTTGCCCCTTCATAGTCAAGTAGGATGCAACTATTTTAATTAATTTTGATCCCTCAAAACCCTAATTAGTTTGATTTAATTCCATTATACTTCCTATATTCCATAACAGCTCAATTATGAAATAGTACAGTTAATTGATTTCTCTTCTTCTTATCCCTCCGCTCTCAAACAGTAATAATTCATTCTAGCACCATCAGATACACGTGACTTTTTTTTTTAATATTATGAAACTTCAAGAAACTTTTCATTAATCTGTATTGTTGATTTACCTGTTAATTAATTTCAACCACAGTCCTTTGTATACGCCGAATGATCTACATTTAAATATATTTATTCTTCCTCAAGCAGTAGGATGTGACAGTATCGTTGTTAACGTTTTTTCCCGTTTCTTTATAATCTTTCCGACTGTCGTATTTAAACCGATTAAGTTAACGTGTGGTTCAGGCCATGAATAGAGGAGGTAGGTTAGTTTGAAGGGGATTTATATCTTTCGGTCCTGATTCCGAATTCACTGTGGCAGATTTGTTATGTTACATCAGCCATAGATGGAATCTAGAGTCGAAAGTCCCTTGTGGGGATACCCTACCTGTAAAAAAAACATCGTTTTGTTATATGTATGGATTTAAAAATTATGATATACAATGCAATACACAATAAAAATTATGATATGCATTTGATATACAAGACAAAAAAATAACTTTTTAACACAAAATAACGATTCCATTTTCATTCCCATGTCGAATAAAAAAATTTAAAGGCAAAAAAGACATGAAATTGCCGTGGTTATCATAGATAGTGATTGGAATATCGGACCAAAAGTTCAATACCTGTTTTCCGTATTTTTTAGACCTTAATACCGGAATAGCGATTTTATTACTGGTATTAGGAATTTAAGAAAAAGAAAAACACTCAGGTGTTTCTTTGTTTTATTTGCCCGTTTTATTACAGAAGCTGAATATCACACACAAAAAAAATTGTAACTTATAAATTATAACACTATGTGAAGAATCACAAAAAAGTGAAAGAACAAGGAACATCTTATGTTACATTTACAACTTAAATGTAAGTGAAGGAAGGAAAGTGTTTTGTAAAAAAAATTTTAAATCTATGATAAAAACTTTTTAGTAAAAGTTATATGTGACAAGGGCAATTAGCCTGAAATTTTAAGATTTAAAAACGAAATTACATCAATATTGTAGGTGGTATCCTTGAGAATGGTCTGAGCGCCGAAACGTTGGAGAAGTTTTAAAGAATAAAAGTTGAGAGGAAAAAAGGATCAAAATTGTTTTAAATTAAGAATAGACTAAACCACTCTCAAACAAGCATATATAAAATAACTAACCTTATGTATTAAAATAACAAAACAGTGTACAAATTGTAATAAAAAATTATAACATTACCTTACGTCATTTTGTGCAAAATTTACCAGCTATCGAAAACCTTCTTTCAGCATCTATGTTAGTTGGTGAAACTGTTAGAAAAATATAACGCGATATTCTTTTCCCAAATATTTAACTCTAGATCACTTTTTAAAATAATCTAAAATCCCTGAAAGCTTGGGCCTGGAAACTGTACTTATATTTGTACCTTCATCGCAATTAGATTCTTTGCTCTTTTACAAATTTTGATCATGTTACATTTTTAATTGTGTATGGAATTAAAACGTATAGTATTTTTTTAATTTGGCAACACCTGAAAATATAGCATAGAAAATTTTAAAAAATGTCCAGTAAATGACGAAAAAAAAGGTATTTTCTAAAAATTTATTTAATGTGTATTACAACTGTACAAATAATAAATACAATAAGTAAATATGTTTTATGTTTCATATACACTTGAAAACCCATTGGTGGTACTTTAAGCATTAATTTAAATTACAAGGTCCCGTGGCCATCTTCTTTTCAGACGCCTCGGAGGATTATCAGGGATTGTTAAGGATGAAAGATTAAGAATTAATGGGTTAGGATGGGTAAGAAGTTTGGAATGAAACTACGCATATCTGTTTTGGGCCAAATCTGCAACGAATGGGATGAAAAATGGTATTTAAGCTTGTTAATACCGGTATTACAAAATTGCAAAAATGTCTTAACATACTAGTAAAAGAGCCCAAGAGGAGAAAAATGACAGTTGATTCACCCCATTTATTGATTACTTTAACGAAATCTATATATGGTTACTAGTCAAAATTGAAGAATCTGCCAAGTACACGTAGCGGGAATGGTGGCTTTTTAAAAACGTTAAAAATAATTAATTTTTTATTCAGAGCTCTATATCTTTAAAACTACCAACAAAAATAGAAAATCATTTGTAGTAGAATAAATTTTCAAAACTGTAAGCACTAAATAGAGCTATTTATGTTCAATAGTTCTCGAGATATACCTTTTTAAAAGCAATATTTCATAAAAATGTTGTACAGAACATACTGAAAGATCAGTAGTTACTTAATTTGTTTTGTAAAATCTATATCTCAAAAAACATTTTACGTACAGATGCATGTTAGTACTTAAATTAAAGCTAGTTTAATGGGCTATGAAATAGTTAATACGTTTATCGTCGTAGGAGTAGTATTTTTCACGACCTATGATTTCTGAAATAAAGTTTTTCAAAACTCAAACTTATTGTCCAAACAACTATAAATCAATTTATTTTAGGATACGAATATCATGAAAACTACTAGTCCTAAAGGTAGTAAAGGTCATAAACTACTTTATAGTACGTTAAACTAGCTTTAATTTTAGTGCTAATAGACATCTATACGTCATATAGTTCCTGAGATATAGGTTTCTCAAAATAAATTAACTACTAATCTTTCAGTAGATTTTTAAGAAATGTTGGTTTTTAAAAAGCTATATCTCGAGAACTATTGGACGTAAATAGCTCTATTAAGGCTCATATTTCAGCAAATTTACGCTCATTTAAATAATGTCCTTTTAGATTTTCGAGTGTTGTTGGTAGTTTTTACGATATAGAGCTCCGAATGAAAAATTAATGTTTTTCAAGGTTTTGAAACAGCCGCCATTTTTTATTTCTCCTACCTATACTTGGTAGACTCATCAGTTTTGACTTGTAATTAAACATAGTTTTCATTAAAGTAATCAAAAATTGGGGTGAAATAACTGACTTTTTTTCTTCTCGGCTCTTGTACTATACCGGTGTATTCGGTATCCTGGATACCATTGAAAAATTTAGTTTTTACGTAGTTTTACTTTATTTATTTAATTAATTAATTAATTTATTATTAATTTAATTTTTAGGTAGTTTTTACGATATAGATCTCCGAATGAAAAATTAATGTTTTTCAAGGTTTTGAAACAGCCGCCATTTTTTATTTCTCCTACCTATACTTGGTAGACTCATCAGTTTTGACTTGTAATTATACATAGTTTTCATTAAAGTAATCAAAAATTGGGGTGAAATAACTGACTTTTTTTCTTCTCGGCTCTTGTACTATACCGGTGTATTCGGTATCCTGGATACCATTGAAAAATTCTAGGGAATATCTTATAGTATATCAACAATTTTTTTTTAATATTAAGTTTATTAACAAATACTTTTGAAAAGATTTACAAAACTTTTAACAGTATTTAGTATTCTGTATTGTATAACTAACGGTTTAAGGCAGAGTATAACAGCCTTTCATACTGCAGAAACTACTTATTTAATTAGAATAAATAAAAGTAATCAGTATCTTCTTAAAAAAATATTGTAATTGCATTTGTGGACTTAAAGTTGATATATATAAACTTGGATTTGTGTTTGAAGGAACTGAATAAGAAATTTAGGTGTGGCTAAAGATTATCTGGCCAGAACCCTACCGCCCGGAAATCGGGGCCTGCATATATGTATACAATTAAAATTATTTACCCCCCCCTTTTTTCTATCCAAAATCATTCGTGTTGGCTTAAAGAAATTGTTCATAATATTACTTCTCCGTCTAATATGTTTTTTTATGATGAAATTCTTTTTAAAAAAAAAACCTAATTAATAAACTCTAAATATGAGCTGTATAACATTAAAATAAAAAATTACTAGTTGTAGTTATATTTTCAAGTAACTCACATATTAAAGCATACTCATGTTTATGTAAAATGGATTAAGATAAGTTCATTTCATTCATATTATATTAATAATTAATGATGAACATAATGAATGATGTGGCGTAATAGGACACTCCGGCCAAATAATAAAGCATTATGTTTAAACTTAATACCTCTACAAAAAAAAATCTATTTCAAAGAATCAGATATTTAATTACTCTATTACCAATACTCATTGGTAGTGAATTGTGGTTAAAAAAATAAGAAAAAAAAATAAAAAGGAAACAGTTCAATTTCTTAAAGGAACTCAAAACTGCGTTAAGACATTCATTATTTAAATTGGAAGAAGATAGTTTACCGTATGAAGTAGATTGTAGGAAGATAGTTGACCGTATGAAGTAGATTGTAGGAAGATAGTTGACCGTATGAAGTAGATTGTAGGAAGATAGTTGACCGTATGAAGTAGATTGGAAGAAGATAGTTTACCGAATGAAGTAGATTGTAGGAAGATAGTCCAGGTGACGGTCAATAAAGGTATCATAAAGGGATATAGTAAAAGAAATCTATTTATTGTTAACAAACGTTCAACCCACATTGCAGGGCTTCATCAAGGATAAATGAAAAACAAGATACAAACATTGTAAGAATCTACATAATATTGAAATAAATATGCAAAGAAAATATGAAAATAAAATAAATAAAGGAATACATTTTGTATTTTGCTTATAAAATATATAAAATAAATATCAGAAATAATTTAAGGAATATTACATAGAGGAAGACTAGAAACTAGTTTCTAATGGATGCACCCAGATGTAATAAAATGCTAAATAAGTAGAGCAATAAATTGTAGAAAAATTATCATTAGAACTTTAATATTTTAATTTTAAATATGTTAAAGAGGTAGGTGTAAAAAGGTAAACAGAAAAAAATAAGTATGGTAAAGATGAGGTATAGTAGCAAGTAAAAGAAAACATTAAGAAAATGAATTTTAAAAAAAAGAAAAAGAAAAGTTAGTTAGCAATGAATAGTTTTCTTATTCATATACAATTATTTACTTTATGTCATTCTGTTTGTATTTTCTTTTTTATATTCATTGGTTTTTATCTTGTTTCTTGTCCTTAGCCTTGATGAAAGCTAGAATTTCTGGCCGAAACGTTGGCACGATTAAATAAATTATTTCAACTTATTTGTGTTATATTTTGACCACCCCCCTCCATCTTCTCTTCATATAGTTTTCTTTTACTATTTTTATAACTTTATTGACCGCTATCAGGACAATCTTCCTACCATGTATTATTTAAATTTCTTCCAAAACGATCTGAGGTCTTATTGAACGAGATTGGATTTTATTATTATTTTTTTAAGGTACTTCTAATTTTATGATTACTAAACTATTTTTTAAAACTATGTCTACTGGAATAACAGATGTTCATAAAAAAATCTTGCGGCAAATCGTATGTCTAGTCCAGAGAAATAAAATTGTATGATGACAATTCTTCAGTGAATGTTCCAATGAGACCCTCTTCTAATTAGCCTTTTCCCAATTGAATTATTCAACGAACTGAATCAATTAAATTATTCGATGAATTGAATTGATTAATTAATTTAATTCAGTTTTCCTAGGAACAACCATTGCTAAGCATTTCACTGATTACTAGTTTCATAATTGAGTACTAGGTAGTACTACAACTAGTGATGACAAAACTTTGTCACACAGTTCACTATTTCACCAACTTTTACTTTTTAACTTCTATAATACCGCTAATAGTCGTTCCAATTATGAAACCAAGAGCATAATTATTATTACTTTGTAATGAGTTTACTTGTATTTATAAACTAATACTATTAGACCTCATTATGAAATATGGAAATAATACCCTCAGATATTACCCATATTTCTTGTTTAAAATTCCGTGATGTAGTTCCTTATACAATATTATTATACCAAATAATACAAGAATCTTCTTTAAAATTTTATGTCAGAATTTCATAAAATTTCCTCTTCGTTTGATCACGCTCAAAAATTATACTTAAGAGAGGTTGGTGCAGCGGAGTTGGGAAGATCTTACCAGAAGACAGTACAATACTTTTAATGGGCGTTGTTAGAGTAGGGCCATGTAATTAGGCCAGAGGGAGGGACAGGTGGACCAAACGTCACTTAAAACAGAGATCCCAGACCCTCCTTCCCCCCTACAGGGGATATGGAACAGGGAAAAATAGGAATCCCGCGAGATAAGGGTAGTTTTAGTTGAGGGTTAACTGATGACGGCATTAATACGGGAAGTAGCTGTAAAGCAGTATTAAAGTTATGCCATAATAATTTGAGATTAAGTGAGTAATGTAAGTAATTAGTAATAAAAGTTCAATCTTCAAAATTTATTCAACTTTAACACAAAAAAAAAAAAAAATCGGGTGCGGTTCGTGCATCAGAAAATTGTCAGGTATCACCGTACTTTGATTTAAGATTAATCATTGCTCGCTCTAAACTGATTTTATAAGTAGTGGTGACAATCCTTCCCCTTACTATATTTCCCCTTATGGATAATTTAAAAAACTATTGTTACTATGATTTTTCTTTTCCATGGTTGTTGTGATAATAGACTAAAGTAATGACTACGCGGTGTGGTAGACAAGTAATGAGTAGAGATAGGATTTTTATGTTTTCACATATTTTTACCTGACCATGATATCTGCGATTTCTTACTAACTAACATCTTTAGTCAATCAAGACATTTCTGGGCAAAACAAGCCATTTTTATTTTACATATTCTTATATATTTGGCCTTTTTTACATATTTTGTTTTAATCACATATTTTCTGAAATATTTGTTATTTTTAACATATTTTTAGGTATTCTGTCCATTGATGGCATTGAGGATTTTAAGAAGGATTTTGGATTGTAAGGATTGAATACGAGAGGAATTCAAAGGTTTAGTGGAGACCTAAAGCTCAACTCCACATGTCCAGATTGGCCTTATTACAGTGATGTAGATCAGTCTTTTGTAATGGATTGGCAATTTAGACCGTTTGTCTAGTAAATGTTGCAATAGTCGAAATCTACGAGGAGTTTCTTGTCTTTTTAGTCTTGTATGAGGATTTCATGTCAGTCGTTTGTCGAGATGCAGTCCTTAGATAGATATAAAAAAAAAAAAAAAAAGGAAAGGAGATACAAGGTACGTTTTTATTAGAATAACACTGATTTATTTTAACTCTTAATTCACCTTTTATACATATATTCTTGGTATTTTTTTATATATAGAGTTGAGAATTAATGCTGACAATGTGCCTTATAATTGATATATGTTTAAATGAAATATAGTATTTTTTAATAAATTTAATTTTTAAGGAACCTTAAATTTAGATAATTACCTATATTTTGGATGAAATTATTTGAATAAATTTGTGTGCTCGCTGTTAATAATAACCTATTAATCGTATCCCAAAATTTCCAATCCCATATCACAGCTCTCGAAGAATGGTGTCGTAATTGGAGAATTAAGATAAATTCAAACAATTCCCATCAAATCACCTTTACCCTTCGTCGTAAACCTACCGACTGCCCTACAGTTTCATTTAATGATGTTACTCTTACCCCTGTCGAACAGATCCGCTACCTTGGACTACATTTGGAGAAACGATTAACCTGGAATCCTCACACAAGACTGAAAAGACAGGAAATTGCACGTCGATTCGACAGCACTTACTAGACAAACGGTCTAAACTTCCAACACATTACAAAAGACTGATCTACATCACTGTAATAAGGCCAATCTGGACATATGGAGTTGAGTTTTGGGGCTTCACTAAACCTTCTAATTCCTCTCGTATTCAATCCTTACAATCAAAAATCCTCAATTCTCCTTACTTTGTCACAAATAAAATCATACATAAAGACCTTAATGTTCCCTATGTAAACGATCTAGCCCGAACCAGATATCACTCCTTCCATTATAAATTCTCTAACCACGCAAACCCCCTAGTTTCTAATCTTGCATCCTCTTCCATTCTTGACAATCCTCCGAGGCGCCTGAAAAGAAGATGGCCACGAGACCAGCTAATGTAAAATGTCATTAGTGCTACCAATGAGTAGTTTCTCTACACGCCTG
>NW_027110535.1:603016-609283 GCF_000696795.3 Halyomorpha halys
TTATAAACAAAAATAGAAATTAATATAATAAAATAAAGCTGATATGAAGCTTAAAGCTTTTCTTTAAAAAATAACTTTTTTGGAAAAACATGATTTCCTATTACTTAAGAAGTTTATGTAACTTATATTTAAAAAAATATTTGAAGAAATAAATAATATCTTTTGTAAACTATTTACTTTTTAATAATTGAAACCATAGTATATTTCTCCAGTCTGCTCATCGATCATTCATTCATTTGATTCTGGAAGACAAGAAAATCTTTACGGAGACATATTACGTCCCTCTTGGCTCCCGGGAAATTGATGAAAATCACTGTCATCTTTCGCTCAGTAAGGAAAAACAGGGATTTGGTGAGTCGTATCAAGTTTATCCTTCACATCTCCTATCCTTTCCTCACTAATCCATCTTCTTTTTTCTTCTTGATTAGAGGGATTGGAAAGGTAGGTTTGTTTTTCTTCAGTTCACCTTCAAATTTCGCTTTTCTTTTTCCTTAATTTTGGATTGGAAAAAAATCCCGCATTGTCATTGTATTCAGCAGAATATTAAAACAGTTGGGAGTTTTGTATACTTTACTAAGAGAATTCTTTAGATTTTTTTTTTTTTTTTTTTGGAATTACCGAAACGTTTCTGATTTAACAAGAAAGCAGTATTGAACAACATGAAAATTCAAGTTTATTCACTGCTCGATAGAAATTATTTATTGAGCAATACGATATACAATAAATATTATAAATATAATATTTATTATAAATAAATATTATGATTATTCAGCAATACTGTCTAAATATATTGGTTTGCTAAAACACATAGCATAATAATAAATCCATTATTGGACCTATAAACACTAACATATTTTATCTAACAAATATACAATTTTTTGCTTCTAATTTTTTTTTAAAAGTAATAACTAACTATAAATTAAAAAATATATTATTTTATTTATTTTTTCCCTCTTCATTCTTCTTAAACAAAGTTACATTACATTTTTCCTTGTCCATTCTTTCCCTCTTTTTCTTCTGAACCATATCTACACTAACTTCTCTATTCAACTCTTTCATACCTCCCTCATCCAGTGATCTGCAATATACACTCGATCCATTACACAAATTTAATTCATATTCAACGAAATAATATATGTTAAAAGAAATGAATAGGCAAGCTAAAAATACAAATGAAGAGGTTAAGTACTTTCGACCTATATGGCAACGCTAGCACCGAGGTATTCTAAATATGAATATTCGAGTTGATCTTTCAATCAAATTATTTACGAAAGTTTTTACATTAAATTTAAAATTAAGAAAATTATTACTTACTAAACATTATGAAAATTGAAGTGCTTGTGAAAAGTACCTCAGAAATTAATATTCAAACACTTCAATAATTTATGTCTCTACTTTACTCCATTAATGTAAGCGGCTTTCCAATGGTCCACAACATCTGTTGATTTGAAAGTTGTGGTTTTACCGCGAATAATATTCACAATCCATTATCTGAATTATTCTCATCGTGGTTGGGGTGGATTTTATAACTTATACCAAGGTAATTATTACAAATAGGCAATTCATTTTTATTTCATACAATAAAAATAAGAGATATAAAATTACAAAAAAAAATAGTTAATGAGAATGTTGCTTCGAAAAAGGGGGGAGAGGGGGAGAGAGAGTGTGTGTGTGTGTGTGTGTGTGAGAGAGGGAGAGAGATTATGTTTAAGTACAACGTCTTAATTAATTCCTAAAGCCCTTTATAAGAATTATGTCCTTATGAGTATTGTTGATTTCTTTGCATGATCGTGGTTCGTTAATTTTACGGATTTAAGACCAAAATTTGATTTGATACATATTAAGCTGATTAAATATTTTTCTTTTTGTGTGAGCGTGAATAGTGAAGTCTATTTTCTTCCATCACATTAAGTTGTTTCGCAAATCCAAGATATTGCCAGTTCTGTATCATAAAAATTATGAAAATCTTCATGGCTTTTTTAGACACTCAACCCATCAACTTCAATTTTTTATGGTATCAAACTGACATTAAATTATATCAAATGGCGCAGTTTTGACTGTGCTAAGTCAATATTGAGATTATGAAGGTAATTCATTACATTATGAATATACTCATCAATTTCGACTAGTAATTATATATAGTTTTTATTAAAGTAATCAAAAATTGGGGTGAAATAACTGACTTTTTTCTTCTCTTGGGCTCTTGTGCTATCAGTTTTAAACTACAGCTTAGGTGAATTTTTCACAGAATTCTTATTTTATAATTGTTTTATTTATTTATTTTTTTTTTAATAGCACATAAATTGAATGGCAGGAATATTTATCTTAAGATACTTTCGAACTGAATGTAGCATTTTATGCAGAATACATCAACTTTCTGTTGCTTGGATATGTAAAAAATATATTCCGTTGTATTTTTAACGGAAACAAATTTTTACGAGGGGGTTCCTAAAAATTTCCTTGACCTGCTTCTTGGTAAATGACCGAAATCACTAATATCAGGATATACTTTTAAATAACAACTTTGTTTGGAACAGAGTTAGAAATAAATAAACTCAATCTGTAAAAAAAATTGTCCTCCAAATCAAAATCGAAACCTAATCAAGGAAGGTAAACTTTGCCCTCTTCTTTCTCCGACTCAGGAGAATGGGAAGGGAGTTAGAGAGTGATGCTAACCTAAATACCTACAATAAATACTTTTACTTCATTTGTCTCGTTTACCCTATTTTCTTCAGGGCCAGAGGCCTATCTTGTCTTACCACTCCCTCCCTCTTCTCTCTAAAGCCTAAAAACAGCTTTGGTCCTTTGAATTGGTGTCCGATATTGTGTGTTGGTTTAGTACGTTTTCGGTTTTTATTATTTTAAAGATAAATGTTTATAACTGTTTTTATGGTTATATTTTTATCATAAAAGAGATTATACTGTAAAATTTTCCATGATTTTTTAAAAGTATCAAATTTTAAGAATTGTATTAATAACAAGACGTGCTCGGCAATCAAGGTCCATTTATTTTTATTTTATTTTTTCATATTTTATTATTATTTTATGGCGTACATTTGAGGAACTGTATTATAAAGATTATTTGATTTATAGACTCTATTTTTTAAAATTAATCTAATATATTAATATATAAATTGTAGAATAACATTTATCGAAAATGGTCAAAAGGTCTGAATGTTTTTTTTTTTCATTGTTTTCATATTTTCAGATATTAATACATAAACACTGATGATTTTTCCTCATTAATTATAAATGGCCTTAGGGAACATCTAATAGACGACCATTTAGAAACGAAAATATGGATGAAAATAAAAATATCCGAGTATTATCGTCGAGGGACATGTAACTTTGGTGTCAGAAATAAAATTGATATTTTCGGAGAAAATCTCGCAAAACCTCAAAATTTGTAGGACTTAAATTTTATTTTTGGTTGATGAAAAAGATTCATATAACAAAAAAAAAAAGTTCAAACATTTCACTAGAAATATATATTTAGTTAGAGAATTTGATGCAACCTTTCTCTAAAGGGTATTTTCAAACCACGGTTAATCGATTCTGCCATATTTAATTCAGCTCTGAAAGTTAAGTAATAAGTTTTTTTAAATTTAATTTTAACGTTTCTTGAAACGACAACATTACTGATAACATTAGCATTTCTATCGTGGTGTTTGAAAATTAAGTTTTGCTATAAGAAAAATAAAGTTAAATTGTTTTATTTAAACTTAACCAAAGTTACTTCAGCCATTTGTTTCTGAATAAATTTTATTTTTACTTCTTCAGGTCCTTTTCCATGGGTAATTTATTATTCAATATATTTTATTAATGAAATTTTGATGTTTTTAACTTATAAAGATATTCATTTCATATTTTAATATAATTGAATAATGTGTATAGATGCAAAGAGAGTATATCCAAGTTACTTCTATATAACGAATCTGAATATATATTCTTATTTAAGTAAACTGATATAATCTCACGTAATTGCAATTTGAAGATTATCATTAAAAACAAATGTATGTGAAAACCCTAGCGTACACAAAAATCTTGATATCTCTATCTTTATAAATTTATCCATTTCGGTTTTATTTCTAGCTCTTAATTCTGGACTATAGGAATCGTTTTTTTTTGTTTTTTTTGTTTTTTTTCATTTTGTGTTGAGCCATTTTTCACCAATAAAACAAGTTTAGTATAATTTCAGATAAAATATAATAAAAAATAAAAAACTTCTCTTACAATAATAAAATAAAAGTCCCACTTTATTCGTAAGTACGCAATTATCTCAAAGAAATATAGTGTAAAAACTTTCATTAGTCTTGTCATTAAACTTCGGCTAGTAGGTTGTGGCTAGAGAATGAATTCTATTACCCTTAAATTTTATCCTATTAACAATATATAAATTGTTCAGAATCTTACTGCGCTAGGACTTTTTTTCCTTCAAGCTCAACGGTGTACAAGGATGATATAATAACACAGGTAAACGAATAATAAAATCGTATTTACTGTTTTTTATTTATTTTTTATCAAATGATTTCAGAAACTGGATGATTTTTTTTTCTATTATTTTAAACAAGTTTTACTTATTTGTATTAGGAATAAAATTAGATTCTGACTGTAAAATAGGGGAGATCAGAAAAAATTAAATCGAAAACAAAATTGAATGAATTTATTTATTTTCTTTTTTATTATATTATAAAATTCTATCAATGCATTATTACTTCTTACTAAGAGCAATCATTACCATGAGCTAAAGAGAAATGAATTGCAATAGAGTTTAATAATGAATAATACATATCAAAATTGTAATCAACACTTTCTTCAAAAACAATAAAAAATTAATAATATCATACATAGAAAAAAATTAAGCCAATTTATAAGAATAATGTTTTTTTATTCGGCCAAGACTCCCATCGAAGTCATATACTGCCTAACCATGGTTGGGGGTCAAAGTTTTTCATTTTGTGGGACCACCACTCAATGAAAAAAGTCAACTCCCAGGGCTGGATTCGAACCGGCACTGCGAACAGACATCTAAGTGGTAAGCCTGTGTCTTAACCACTGAGCCACAGGCGGTCCTGAATAATGGTTTATTAATTTTGTTTATTTATTTTTTTGTTTTTATACTGGTTTTCATTAGTCAAATTTAACATCGATATAACGTACATCCAATGAAAATTATATTATATTTCTTCTAATATCCCTTTTCTTTTACTTGGTCGCTATTACCTTCGAATAATATGGTATGTTCACCATTTTCATGTTCTACCTGCATATTTCTTCAGTGAATAACTTATATTCTTTCTTTTTCTTTATTTATTTTTCATCCTTGTTCATTAACATGTTTGTTTCAATTATTACAATATGTTTAGAATAGTAGAATAACCATCTGCAATACATAACGTCAAAGTAATGTTACTGTTAACTTTACTATAGCCTACAGTAATGGCAATATTACTATTACTTATTATCTTACTAGAAGTTATTTAATTTAATTTTTTATGTATTTTCTAGTTTAGTTTTTTCTTGTTTTTTTAGTTTCTTACGCCCTGCCTGGTCATTTCTGATATGCGAGGGGAGGGGTTGTCAACAGGTTACCATTCAATTCTAATTACGGTGGGGGTTAAGTTTTCTACATCATATTCTATACCCCATAATTACTTATTTCATGTTCATTTTTATAATTGTAATGTCTTAGTTGTCTTTCAATGATTTTCCTGTTTTAGTTCTATTTAGTATTTTTTTAGTCTCTCTCTAATTATTAAATATATTCTCTGCTGTAATTTACCTTTATATTAAATCGATTATTCTTTATGATTCTTATTAATATCAGCAGAAAGGTATTGTACTTTCATCATCTTCCCTTTTCCTATGTTCTCATTGTCTTCTATTTTTACTTTTGTTACTGAACGTTTTAAATCTTCTTTTAAACGAGCTGTGGCCAAATCCGCCATAGGGTTTTTATTATCAACCTTAACTTGAAAGAAAGTAATTGATAAATATTTACCGAAATTCTACTACCTAAACAAGCAATGACCCTTTGATGTATCGCCAACAAAGGAGAGTTATCTTCCTAAGCTTTTTCTATATAATATTGGAAATACTTTATATTTTTATATAAGATACTTTCTTGTATTAATACGGAAGTTGTATGAGGAAAGCCAGTCCTTTTGAAAAGAATAATAGGTATTGCAACAATTATTTTATTAATAAAAATTAATTGATATAATTTGTCTGTCTGTTTAATAGATAGCATTTGTATAATTATATATG
>NW_027110535.1:609593-620340 GCF_000696795.3 Halyomorpha halys
GTCCTCTAGACATCCGTGAGGCAAGTCGTTTCTGATAGCTCAAAAAAAAGATTTATAACTGTATATCTACTAAAGTGAATAGTGAGTTTCAATTAGTGTATCTCATAAATCCAAAAAGGCATTCAAAGCGAAGACATTTATACGGCAATGATAAGAAGGTTGAAAAAAAGTGCTGTAGTTGGAGTATTTCGAAGTTGATCTTTGACCCGAAGGAGCAGTGAGGTGGAGAAGGTATAGAAGAAAGGTCTGAGTGGAACTCATTTGTCGAAGAGGCCAAGGACCTACATATAGCACTGGCAGGATTAAGTTTCGTTAGTTTAAGGTCTGACAGTGCAGATTTGGGTTCTTCAGATCTCAGTATTATTAACCCCCAAAGGGCGAGCATGTCCATTTGATCACAGCAAACACACCCCTCTCAAAAGGACACCCTAACCCTCAACCCTTATTAAATTCACCTTTACCTCAGGGATCCTTATTAGAGATATAATAATGTCGATTTGTGACTGAAACCTTGACAACCAAAGCACCTTCTACGAGAGACGGAAATTTTAGAATTTGCCCTATTTGAAAAATTGATTCTCACCAACGATGAGTGGTTTAACTTGACAAATAATATTTCCAAAGTGATAACATTTTAATAATTTGATTGTTTATAATTTTTTTTAATTCTTCCGAAGAAATTCAAGGTGAGAAAATTGAAGTGCGTAATCAGCATCTTGAAAAACAGAAAGATACAATTTTTTCAAATTTATTCAAGTATGATAAGCATGTTTATTGTTATTAATAGCTTAAGACGGTGTGAAATTCAATTATATTTATTTATTTTTTTTATGAAGCCTATCCTAGTTATAAATTAAAACGTGGAGGGAGAGGTTTTCTAGTGGTATTAATCTATCCTTACCATGGTGGGGAGTCAAGTTTTCATTTTAACCGGGACTGCTAAAGTCGCTTAACTCCCCAGCTACATAACGGCCCTCACGGCGCAACCTATCAAGCGCGGTGGGAAATACCACCTGATTTGGCTTATCTCGGACCGGTTTTGACCTGCTGATATGGCAGGATAAGAGAGCTTATCCTAAAAAGGTATGTGAAGAACAAGCATCTGAGGCTAGACATATTTCCGAGCGTGGCGCAAGGAGACCAGCTCCAGATACATTCTCAGCAGTAGTACAGGACATGGAAGGTGGAATATCTAAAATTAGGTCTGACTCCTCCATACTTTTAATGCATTGGAAGCTTGGTCAATAAACCCGATTGAACACGAGGAGGCCCCTCACTTCCGGACTTAAAATAGCTCCTTTTTAGAATGGATAGCTCATATATGATATTAAACATAACAGGTAACCTTAAAATACCAAAGGTAGTAAAAGGTATGACACAACACGAATTATTTTTATTTTTCACAGTAATGCACTTACTAATTCATTTTTTTATTTATGTTTTAGAGGGTTCGGAATAAAAAAAACATAAATAAATAAAAATAAAAAAATAAACCCGAGATTCCTATCTTGCCTGCACTTGGCTATTGATAGTATCGAAAGGAAATTTAATCTTATTTAATTTTGTATAGACCAATTTTTTAATTAATGCATGGTTTCCATACCATAAAATGGAAAAAAAACAAACTAAAATCGGTCAATTTTTCGTGCATTATAATTGTTTTTAATATTATTATCACTGTCACGTTGATTTCGAAAGGAAAACTTGGCATACGTAAAAAAAGAAGGTTCTATGCCGATCCGTTTGAATTTTATATACTCTAGTAAACACAGCTTAAAATTCTGCTGTACTTTATCTCCAATAAATGTTAATTAATTTTTGTCAATGGATTCTTATTTAAACATATTTTAAAAACAAAGTGATAAGGTAAATAGTTTATAACTTCCTGGTGATCCGTAGGCCGAGTATACATTTGTTAAAATAACCCCCCCCCCCATTAATGTTTAGGTTCATTGGTAATAACTCTTAAAGTTTTATTGTCAGCTCAGAAATCACTAAAGACTACTTTATAATGCATTTAACGAGCTTCAATTTGAGACCTGATAGAGCTGTTTGTTTTTAGTCATTTCCTGTATACTGCGTCTCAAAGATAAAAAAAAATCACAATTTTGTGAATTTTTTTTTCAATTTATATCGTAAAAACTACTATAAATTGAGCCCAAATAGAATTCTTTATGTTCCATATTATTCTTAATACATTTTTTTCAACAACAATATTTTTTTCTAAAAGAACTATAAATCACACATTCTAAGAATTTATTTTGGAAAATAACATAGAAACTACTAGTACAGAGATGTTTATTCTAAATTATATTATGGTGTATTTAACGAGCTTCAAATTGATTCATCATAGACATTAAATGTCAAAGGGTTCCTGAGATATTCAACTGTTCTCAATATAGGACTCATATTCAATCAATATTGCGAATTTTTTCAGTTAAAATAAAACTATCTAATATCAATTATAATTCACCAAATAATGCAATAACTCATTAATATATAATCAATTCGTTTAGAAAAAACATATTGGTGTTTGAAAAACATGTATCTCAAAAAATATAAAACGTAATTAGTGCTCAATAAGAAGCTCATTAAATGTACAATTAAGCAGTCTATAAGTTTTTTTTCTAACAAAAGTCACATCAGGCTAACTTTAGGGAATATTTAACGAAAGGAACGAATAATAAAATTAAGTTAAAATGAAATTGAATAAGAAATTATAGTCAAATCTACATTATAATTAGAGTTATTAAAACAAAAGAAATAAAAAGAAAAAAGGTATTTTTAAGTCTATTTATTAGGTTATTTTGTATAAGTTAAAAAAAAAATATATATATAGCCTCGTTTAATTTCTTTTTTTAAATCATTTAAACTGTAACTTTTTTTATCTACATTAATGTCGGATTTTAATAAGCTAACGGGTAATGAAATGGTATAACATTTTTAGAAAGAAAATAAAAATAATTTGTTTAGTTTTTATTTAGATAGATATTAAATATTTATTTTTTAAAAATAAATAGTTCAATTCATAAATTAAACAATGAATTGTATATTTTATAATTTGAGTTATTATGGTTTTAATTGAACTCATTACGCTAGGAGTGATTAGAGCTCTGAGTAATTATTTTTTTCTTAAATATTTCCTTGGTAAGAAAATTTACCCTTGATTATTATTAACGAATCTACTAAGGCGGTTAGTATTTTAGGGTTAAATATTATTTTATGATTGGTTTCTTCACTCTTTTTCCTATCAATAAAATATAGGTGTCGGTATAAGAAAAATATAAATACTTCTTTACCCCATCTATCAATCCGTATATCAGCTAGCTTTGGAAACCAAGCTAGTATATAAAAAATCTGGCGGAGATATCACACTTCATTCACTTACCACCACGAGATAATACTAATCCTTGTAGATTTCAAAATAGATATTTCCATATTGCTACAGATGACACTCCGCTTACTTATTTTACTTAGATAAGTGATAGCAAAATCCGTTTATTGTAATAACAACCACGTAAATACAATAATTTTCATATTTTATATCAATCCATTCTTTACTACCGAAAGATGATGATCTGTAAGAGATGGTTAATATTTTTAAATAAACAAAATTAAATGTACTTACATATTTTGTTCGGAATTTATTTATTTTTCTGTTGTTATGAAACTTCGTATTTAAAAGTATCTTTAGGCGTGAAGAAAAATTATCAAAATTCATCCTACCTAGATAATAAAGTGGAATGGGGTCGAAAAATATTGGGAATTGTTGGTTATTTCTCCGTTTGTTTTAGGTGGTTGTGTGAGAACGTTATAGGTGATTTTCTCTTTTTGTAAAAAAAAAAAAAAATAAAAAAATAAATTTTCCCTACTGGAAGATCGCTGACTAACCGTGTGTATTATTATTAAATGAAATATGGTCCGAGTGCGGTAAAAAAAAAAAAAATCAAATAGTGATAATTATTATTATAATGATCAAACGTTTCGCCCCACGTTGCAGGGCTTCGTTAAGGCCAAAAAAAGATACAAACACTTAACATGAGTAAAAAAGTAAATGGAAAACTACAGGGGTATTAAATAAAACGCAAAAATACCTAAAAAAATAAAAGGTATGTAAACAATAAATGAAAACGGAAATGGTAACAGATAAAAAAATATATATAAAAGAAAGTAGATACCATGAGATGAAAATGGGGATAAGAAAAAAATATTAAAATATTAATATTTAATAAATATTTAATTTTTTTTTCTTGATTTTATTCCTTTCCTTATTTTTATCTCATAGCTTGTACTTTCTTTTATATTTCTTCTTTTTATCTGTTACAATTTCTATTTTCTTTTATTGTTGATATATTGATATACACAGCATATATTGATTACAAAAAAAAAACGTGTGTACACGTGTTTGCAATTAGAAGAGATCGGTTATATCATTGTTCAATGTGGAGACAAGTTCAAAGTGGACAGCACCTTTCTTAGACATGAGTTGTTTTTACTAATACTAACACTGAGCAACTTTATATGTTTTCGGTGTTGCGAAAAAATAAAATTATATAAATTTAAAAAGACGCAATCACATATCGATTTATATTAACTTATCTGGTTTCAAACCCCCCTCTACGTTTTGAATTATAATGAAAATGCTAAAGATTTTAATATCATGCCCACGCCTATCGATTTATTTTTACTGTTCGAATACCTAACATATAAAGGAACCTTCATATAACATTAAAATATTAAAGTCATTACCCTTTTATAAGAACTTATTTTTATTAATGTAAACAGTTCTAAAAAATATATTTTTAAGTGTGATAAATAAATATTACAGGATAATTTTAAAGGAATTTTCATTTTATCATTTTTAATTTGAAATCAAAACTGTTTTAAAATGAAAATTAATAGTTATTTTTGGCCCGTGAAAATTATAATTAATTTACTAGTTTTGCCAAAAAAAAAAAAAAAAAAAACTGTGAACATATTTTTATTTTGATATTTGTCATTTCAGGCGGATAAAAATTTGGACAAGATTGAATATCATACAATCTCATTTCATTTTATAAATGGTAATAAATGAGTTTCTGAACCTCAAAACAATAATTTTGGTAAAAAAACAAAGCTTAAGATTCGTTTTACCCAGGTTTCCCTATATGTATCTGTTGATATGAATATAACAGTTAAAAAGGCACAAATAAAACATCAATAAAATTTTTACAATATATATTTATATTGTAGATTTACGTAAATGAACCCTTAGCTCGAAACATCGAAAAAAATAGTTCAAGAAGAATTAATTGCAGTTTTTTTCAGTGTTACCTAGAAATCGTGATCAATATACAATAATATTAAACAGAAGTATATTGTATGAAAATATTGCTTTTGAATTTCAAATTTCCGTTTTCTAGATATAGGTTGCTAATAAAAATATAATTAATTATTTTATTATATTATGGATAAATAAACATTTTTTTGGAAATCAGCCTCATATAATATTGACTTCATATGTTACTTTAATATACCTTTTTACACATTTGAAGATATTGGCCATTGCTACTTTTGAGCTTTGTTAATCAATTAATTAATTAATCCTTTGGAGTTTGGTTCTTATCGTTGACATCGCCAATAATTTAGTTAACGGATAGATTTTCTTTTACTCAAGATCCAATTGGGAATCGGAGGAACTACTTAACGTTTCTTTTATCCTTTCCTTAATCCAATTTCTTCTTCGAAGCTATTGGATATTTGAGAAGTTTATAGGAATCGATGACAATGACCTCTACGAATGTTAATTAAAAATGGAGAGGGAAAATAAATTAAGGGGAATAAACGAGGAGAAAATGAATAATGAGGACGGCGAAACAGAACTGAACATAATTTAAGAGAAGTTGGTGAAAACCTAATTAGTTAAAATGTTAACAACTAACCCAAGTGGTCTCATGTTTATTCAATGACTTTTTGTCTCTTTCCTAAAATGGCCTGAAGTTTTCTCCTCAAATTCGGATTGCAGGTAATTTAGTCTTCTTTAGAAGTTTTCTTTATATTTATTATAGGTAATTTAAATACGAATCGATAGATATTAGTTACTGAGTTGTTTGAACACACGCACGCATATATTTCAAGAGAATTCATCTGAAGGATTGCCTTCTGACAATGGCATTCAACAAGGAAACTCCCTTGCTTGTTTGCTCTTCAATGTTGCTTTATAAAAACCTCCAAAAGACCAGTGGAACAATTTTCAATTGGATGATACAAATGGTAATAACTCTGAGAACAAATACATTGTTGGTTGAGGATGTGATAGCTAATCATGTTAATACGTGGGTTCCAGAGCTTTTAGTTTAGAAAATTGTGGATTCGATTCCCACTTGGGACAGCCAATATTTATTTTGCAGCGACCCCGTACCATAGTTCTTTTTTTCTTTAATTATTATTGACCACAGCTCTGTTATTTTTCTTTTTTTGTAAGTTTTACTTATCATTTTATGGTCATTTTAGCATCATTTTTTTATTTTAAGGTATCAACCACTCAGGGTCATTTGCCTTAATTTCCGAAATTTTTATCAGACTTTATTTCCTTAACATCGGAAATTTTTAATAGTCCTTATTGTCTTAAGTTCCGAATTTTGTCTTCATTGCCGAATTTATAAGTATAATTATTGAAAAATGGTAACCTGTGGTAAAATTTTATGGTAAAGTTCGAAAAGTTTATCTACAGTCTGTTTGTTATTCTGAAAAATTAAATAGAGATTTGCAGGTAATTCATACAAAAATTTGATGGAGTCGTATGCTTTGAATTCCGTTAAGATGTGTTTAACGGTAAGTCGCGTTCTGCAAGTCTGGCATACAGGTGAAGAATCGCGGGCCATAAGGTAACTGTGGGTCAGGCGCGTATGACCTATTCGAAGGCGCGTCAAAATCACCTCTTCTCTGCACACATTTCTAGTAGATAATATCCAAGGGGAAACATCCCTTCTAATTTTTCGTAATTTATTGTCAGTAACATTTGACCAAATTCGATGCCATTTCAATTTAAATCTCTGCTTAATGAGGGCAATTTAGCATCCTTAAACAAATTTTATGGACGAGTGGAAGTAAATTATCTTTTTAATTTTATAATAGATATAAGAGCATAAGGTAATATATTATATAATAAAGAATATAATTTGAAGGAAACAGTAAAACCTTAATATTTCTGGTTCACTACTTATTTTATTTTTTTTTTACCTTGCTCTATGTTCTCTCACTTTCAATTTAAAATAAAACAAAAAAAAATTAATTTGCCATTACTATATATACTGGATGTATTTGTTTTTTTTTTAATTGGATCTTTCATATAATTATTAATGATGTTAGTCCAACTAAAAAAAAAAAAAATAATAAATGAAAAATTTGACCTTTTTTATTTAGTTTTACTACTGCTTAGAAGCTAACGCCAAGGGTGGGAGTGCCGAGATTGATTTTGTGGTAAAGCCATGAAATAAATATCAATTAACTCAGGCCAGATTCGAACCCTCACTGCTCCTTTCTCCATTCACACCACCTTTCGAAAATGGCCCAGGGATTTTCAACTGGTGGTATCTTAATATTGGTGGTATATTTAATAGCTATATTGTTTTTTGTAGTTTTAATAAAATCATTAACAGGTAGCGAAGTTTTCTAAAGAAACAATGCATATATGACTTAATCAGGACAGTTATAAATGGCTGTGATATACGAGTAGAAGATGAACTTCTTACTTTTAGAAAGATAACTTACTTCATGATTCAATGTCAATAATGTTTTTTCTTGTTATGATCGGTTGTCTGAATTTTATCATTCGTACGTGCTTTACGTTTTAAGAAGTAAGTATTTTTTTTTCAATTGTTTCTGTTTGAAAAAGAATGAACTCAATGTTGTCTACTCATTTCCTTTTCCCATCCCTTACATTTATCTAATATATCAAGATTCTTCAAATTGTACTTTTTTGTATGCTTAATAAAATAAATATTTGTAACCAGATAGTTAGGAACCAAAGTCATTAAAAACTAGTTAGTTATTCTAGCTAGTAGTCTTCAGAGATGAGGAAAACGAATAAATGACATTCTTGACTCCATAATTTCTTATGACATTTATTTGACTTGGTTATTTCATTATTCAAATATTTGCTCAGTATTCTCTGGAGGTTTGGGAAACTCCGGGTCAGAATTAATCTCTCAAGAAAGAATATTTCAAAATGAATAAGTATTACATATTTTAAATGTCTGGTCGCATCACATGAAATGACATATTTTTATATCAAATTAAAAACACATCAACTAAAGTAATCGAATTTGCTTAATTAACTACAATATATTGAATGGTCTCTGTTATCTTTATAATGTCTCAAATTAAATAATCTATGCAGATTATATATATATATATATATATATATTGTAGGTTTGACCAGAAATATGCATAAATCTAAATTTATTTTATCTTAGTGTATATATTAATCCTTTATTGGTTATAATATCAAGGAGAAATTGTTTACAATTTTTCCTTGTTGTCATTTCATGTTATAGTTGTTTAAATCTAATTTATCTACAACAAAAAATATGTTATAATTATTCTACTGTTATGTCACTGCTATTCAAGCTGTTCTAAGACTGACCGGGGGTTCCACAACTGCATTTTATTCATTTATGTTAGTTATTATTTATATATATTTATACAAATATATAAATAATAATTTATATATCCCTCATATGCCTTGAGTGTGCTTGCCTGGATCCGATGTCTGCCTACATCTCTCTGCACCTTTGCACTTCCTCCGGTTGGCCTGTGACCGCCTTCACCTTTGTTCCGACTTGACTTGCCTGGTGACTGCTCCTGGTCTATGCCCCCTATCTGTCTCTCATCGTCTGTTTTCCTAAAGGGGTGTCACCTTCCGATCCTTGCCTTCTTATTGGCCAATCCTAGCTCCACCCCTACCTAGAGTCCGAGGCTAGGACCTCTAGCGATCCTTGGTCGATTTCTCATTTTGTTGTCTAATATATTTTATTGCCGGAATCCGCAGTTTATTTAGGGTGTCCTACCTGTCCCTGGGCACTTTCATCCCAGGTGGACCTACCACAGATGTCTAATGGTACCACCTTTCTACCTGCCAGTCTGTGCCTACAGGTGCAACTATCTGTTAAAAAAAAAAAAGGTCGACAAGAGGACCCCTGGATTAATTAAATTTACCTTTAGTTTCTTCATATCCCAAGCTGGTATCTCACTTACATAGCACTACATTAATATTTCAAATTTATTTATTTTAGTATAAAAATGTTTAAATGTTAATATTTATATCAAACTGTATTTTTGTTTTGTTTTTTATTTTCACTTGCAAATATGCGAATGAGTGAATAAAAGTGAGTAAATAAAACTATATGAAAAGTATTGCGACCATGCAAAATTTCGAATTCCAATTCTCCAATAACCAAGTCTCGGCAAAATGGTCTGTGTGTACAGTCCTGCATAAAAACGGCAACTCGTATGAAACATAATATTACAAATTACATATTTAAAAGTGGGTATATTCCTGTGACGTGACTACAACTTCTTCACCAAAACTGAGTGGAAGGGCCACTTAATAGAAAAGATTTTTGACATTTTTTTTTTCTCCAGAACAGCTGGGACGATTCCGATCTGACGAGGTGAATTAATGAGCGATCAAGTACTATTTAATTCTTATTCTCATTGGAATAGTCTGGAAGGACTTAAATCCTGAATTAAAAAAATATTCCTTTGAAGTATCTTTAATTTTGTTTATTTGAAAAAAAATAACCTATTCTCATTGTTAGAAATATCGAGTAATGGATAAACTCAAAATATTTAAGAATTTTATGAATAACTAACGGGAAAAAAAGGATGGAAAAACTCGATCTTAACGCATTGGATTATAGGTTTATCTTTCTTTAAACTATTATATTCTAGGTAGGATCAACATTTATGCTCGTTATTACTGCCCTTAGAAACCTTAAATTACAAATTTTTATACTAACACAAAAAAAAAAATTCTCTGTCTTGTTGAGATTCTTTTTTTTTTTTTATCGAAAATCACAAAAATAGTGTTAACTGCAGCCCACGGATACGAAAATTCGGGAAGTAAGTGAACATTGTTTGATTGGTACGCCATACTAAATTTTTTAATATATTCTATCTTATGAGCTCTGCTCTACCCCTCACACGTGGGGTATAGTGTGGGCTCAGGGATCCTCAGGTCGATTGTGTAAATATTGTATATAGGAGTGTGAATGTGACTAGAGATTCTTTTATTTCTATCATTATTTCATTTAATTAATTTTTTTTATGCACATAGTTTGATTATAATCATTTTCTTCATCCCTTTGTTTGTATATATTTTAAGAGAGATTTTATTTATTTTGATGTACTTTTTTCATTTATTTATTTATTTTTCATTCTTATTTTATTTTATTTTAGTAAGAATGTGATCATTCATCACTATTATCTATTATTACCTACAACGGTGTGGCAGATTGTAATATCTATCAATAAATAAAGTTCGATTATGAATATATATATATTCTATAACAATATACATGATTATATATGTATAACCCCAACCCAAATCTCTATGATTTTTAAAATTTTAATTTGATTTTCGCTGAACCAAGTAGCATATGATCTATCTTTCGAGGGTATCACTAATTTTCTAAGTTTTCCCTAATTCTAGTACAGACCAACAACAAAGATATTTCTTTATATGGATTCTGATAGCATATGATTT
>NW_027110535.1:620390-625762 GCF_000696795.3 Halyomorpha halys
GAGATGAAGGCGGTCGCGTCATTCTTCTTCATCCGCTCTATGGTGTGGGCTTGTAGTTTCACCAGATGATGTTCGCATGCGACACCTCTCTGGAAACCAGTCTGTTCGGGCGGTATTATGTCGGCTTCTTTGCAGTGCTCCATGAGGAAAATCGAAGAGGGGATTTAGAGCCCCTTATTTATAGGCCTAGTCCATGTGGCTGTGACCGAGAAGCGGTCGGTACATGCCTGCTTGAGATAGTTTAGTGCATTGTTTTGGTATCGTTTATTAATCATTTTATCGGCATCGTTAAGTGTTATTTTACAGAAATTATTAACATATAAAAATAACAATATGTTTTTGCAAAATGAAGTAATATGTAAATTTGAGAGCTTCGGTGAGGCTCGAGGTGCAGCGCTCTGGTGAGTTGTGGCTAAATCTCATGCTCCTTCTAGCCCCTCTCGCTACAAACCTAAAATAACCATTGAAAAAAAAAATTTTAAATGAAATTAAATCACAAAAAATATTAAACATTTTTTGGTTGGGATTGTTTACTACTGATGGATCTTTATTAAGTCCATAACGCCCTCATTTTTATATATTATAATATAATAATTAAGTAATTATAAGTCGTACTATGTATGGAACATATTTATACCAAAGGAATTAAATGAAAAGTGTAATATTATCTACAAAATGGCTTTTATTTATTAATCATGAATTCACCTAAAAAAAAACTTATTTTATTACTCTTTTCTTGATATTAGTTATATATATATATAATCCTCCAAGGCGTCTAAAGATAAGACGGCTCTGAGACCTTTTCATTGGGGTATTGAAATGTAACGGATTTTTTTTTCCCTCCATTGGTAGATAACAGCCAGCACATTTACTGTATTTATTCTTAATACAGTTGAGTTTTAAATCTAAATATTTTTATTTCGTGAATTAGTAGATATAAATATTCTGATAATAATATTCAGCCACAGCCAATATGTATGAAATTAGTCTTCCATTCATGTCAGAAGCAAATTGCAATTGTCGACAATCGCAATTTACGCCATAATGTACACAATAGAACTGATAAGCGGATTATTAATAATCCACTCACGTCTTGATTCGAATAGAATTCCAGTAGCTACAATGCTCTAAGGCATAGAGATAGGATGAATATGCGTTCTCCTCATTCTTTATTTACATAAATAAAAAGGTATATAAAAAAAAAAATAAATAAATAAAATAAAAGAGAGATGAAATTCAATTCTTCCTTTCCAAATGAAATAAATAGAAAAAAACGATATACAGTTTTTATGAGTACCGTATATTAGTAAATCTCCAGTTTCATACTTACTTCATAATACTGATAGATTAATAAAGTAAACCACAATGGTTACTATTCATCTCTCTATTCTCAATCAGCTGGTGTTCCTCAAGGTAGTATCCTCGGTCCCATCTTCTACACCGTCAATATAGCTGACATCCCAACCAATCCTAACATTATCCTCACCACTTATGCCGATGACACATGTGAGCTCGGAGTTAATAATAACCCATTAACTATATCCCAAACTCTCCAATCCCATATCACAGCCCTCGAAGAATAGTTTCGTAATTGGATGATTAGGATAAATTCCAACAAATCCTATTAAATCACATCTACCCTTCGTCGTAAACTGACTGCCCAACAGTATACTTTCATAATGTACTCTTTTCGAACAGATCCGCTACTTTGGGTTGCAACTGGACAAATGACTAACCTGGAATCCTCATACAAGACTGGAAAGACAGGGAACCACACGTCGATTCCAACTATTACAGCACTTACTAGACAAACGGTCTAAACTCCCAACTCATTACAAAAGACTGATCTACATGACGGTAATAAGGCCAATCTGGACATATGGAGTTGAGCTTTGGGGCTCCATTAAACCTTCGAATTCCTCTCGTATCCAATCCTTACAATTAAAAATCCTTCGTAAAATCCTCAATGCCCCTTACTTTGTCACTAATAAAATCATACATAAAGCTTTAATGTTCCCTATGTAACCGATCTAGCCCAAACCAGATATCATATTAACCAGATATTATAAGCTCCCTAACCACCCAAACCCACTAGTTTCTAGCCTTGCATCCTCTTCCATTCTCGACATTCCTCCAAGGCGCCTAAAAAGAAACGAGACCTGCCAGTGTAAAAACGTCATTAGAGTGCTACCAGTGGGTAGTACTCTACACGCCTGTTTCACTCCAAAGAGCATTAAACATTTTACTAACTTAAGCCCTCCCCCACAGTGTCCATTTATCTCTAAGAAAATGATTCTCACTAATTTATGTCCGTCATTTAGACAATATTATTATTATTGGCGCGACAGACCACGGAGGTCCAAGGCCTCGCGCGATGGCCTTGGGAAATACGTCACGCGTTTCATGACGTGGTTTTCATAAGGTTCGTCAATACCACACCTATTTTTGTGAGTGCCACCCATTGGCTAACGGGGCGAACAAATGCCTGGGGGGAGGCTATGAGTGAGTATTGTATAATTATATGCTTGAAAAAATCCCGGACAGGGCCGGGGACTCGAACTCGAAACCTTTGGATTGGCAGACAGACGCGTTACCACGCTGGTACCACAATTTTTTTTACATATATGTATTGCTTTTATTTATTTCTATATTGTTCTATATATATTAAAGAGAGAAAAATACGGGAAAAAAATTAGGTTGAAAGAGAAAATATTAAAAGAAGGATAGGGAAGAAAGAAAGGGATTAATAAAACATTCATTAATAAAGTAGGTATAGAAAGAAAAAATATAGAAGAACCAAAGCGATGGAATTATTATTATATATTGTTTAATTGATTATGCCAATATTTTGTAAGATTAAAAAAAAATGTTTAAATAGATTTAAGTAAGTATGATGTATAGTTAGCAACCCAATTAAGTTGGTCAGCACAATTTTATTTGAATAATGATTCTCTCTCTGGTATATGATGTTCCGTAATGTGCCCATTGTTGATAAATAAATTATTTTCCCTGGAGATCTTTCATTTATTGTAAATTTAATTTTGAATTGGCCCATAGCTTACCTAGGCCCCCTGAGAATAAAATTGGCACTAGGTTGAATCTCTCCTTATCAAGTGATCATGGTAATACTATAAGTATATAATTCCAATTCAAGATATGAACAACTTTTTCAACACAGTCTAGGGGATGAGACCCAGCAATTGACAATTGGTTAAAAGATTCCAAGAATATTATTAATCCATATAGTTCAAATAAAAAAACAGTCGCTTAGGACATTTAAATGTATTGTTAGAAATAAATGTAATCGCAAAATGGAAGGGGCGTTAAAACGAGTCTTTTCCTGTTCCGTCTTCTTCACCGCTTCCAAAATAGATGGTGACCAAGAAAATGGTTTTCGTTCTCGAAGAATCTCCAATCTGGAAAAAAAAATAGTAATACTAAATTTGAGGGCTAGGAAAATATATATATAATAAAACATTTCACTTAAGGTTTTTTTTTTTTTTTTTTTTTTTTTTTTTTTTTTTTTGTGAGGCCCGTCAGCCAATAGGTGGCACTCACAAAAATAGGCGTGGGAGTGACGGACCCACCCTATGAAAATCACGTCAAGAAATGCGCTATGTATTTCCTAAGTACATCACCCGAGGCCTTGGACCTCCACGGTCTGTTGGGCCAATAAAAAAAAAAAAGAAAGAAACACACAACATCTCTTTTAAGAATTTCCGTAGGGTGATGAGGAGTCGCTTGACAGCAGAGAATGTGAATGTGAAAGTTTCATATTTACTTGAGGAATGCCATTTTTGAAAAGTTTCAAATTTCTGTAACTTTTTAATTTTATGATTTGATTCTATGTCTCTTACTTAAACTAATTTTTAAAGAAATGAAAGTGAAAATCGTATAAATTAATATAAAAGAAGATTTTCACCTAAAAAAAAACTTATTTTATTACTCTTTTCTTGATATTAGTTATCCATAATTTGTAACTTATAAGTAATCAGTGACTACATTTAATAATTAGACCATGATAAAATGGATGATCAAACACTAAACCTATTATTAAACAAGTTTTCATGTCGTAAACTACAAAATATCAGATTCGTGTTAGTTAAGGTATGGAAAAACTAACCTATAGCAGCTTATACGCGATGTCTGCTTTTAAATTATTTTTATTTTGGCCAGGTTTTAAGATCACTAGCCCCACCGTGGGTCTGGGCGGGTTAAAATATATTTTGCGGTAGATCCACAGCATAAATTTCGACCATCCCTCTCTGCCTAGATAAGTTAGTAACCTTTTCGATACCTCACTCGTAAGCTCGAAATAGTCAGGAGGAGACAAAAAAAATAAGTTTTCAAGTTTTCCTACAACTTCTATCATCAACCACTTCAAGTTCCTGACAATGATCAGGACGCCTTTTTTCTGCACACCAGTGCTATTAATGGGTACCGTTAATATCTACGTTAACCTTTGTCAAATTGAATCAAATGGAGATATTTGACACAGGGGAAGCCCATATTACTCGGGTGACACAGAGTCGGTACTCAAGTCCCTCATGGGATCGTGGGCATGAGTTAATGTGATGGACAGTTCCCATAACGTTCGAGGGCGATAAGTTACCACTGGGAAGTTTGGAAGTGACACCGATCTTAAGTAATAACAATTACTGCGCAAATCCAGTCGAAATTACATTCGTTAAATATCATCTATGAAGAACGAACGTTTAATCTACTCTAGCTGAAATAGGAATTGTTCAATTCGGCATTGTTAGTGAAATATAGTTATGCTAAAAATATTAAATATAAGCCAATAGAAAAGTAAGGATGGATTTTACGGACCGATACTATTTATTTCTTATTTATTTATTTTTTATTTTTTTGAGTTATGAAATTTTTCCATTCATATTAAAAGAACAGTTTATTAAATAAGCATCGTCGCCCAACTGCATTGGGTTTCTATACAGCATACTAAGACAACAGAAACTAGTATATGTTCCATTAATATGCATTTTTAGCTTTTAAATAAAAAAGAGGGATTAGAAACAACTGAAGATTTTGAATATGCTGTTATTATTAAGATTCTCTTTATCTCTGGCACTTTAGGAGCCAGCTTACTAGTTGCCGAGATGAAGCGGACGGACTAGAGCTGAGGAGAGACGGGATCAACTACAATGGTTGCCGGGATGAAGCGAACGGACTAAGATTGCTGGAGAAAAGGAGAGGAGATAGGCCATCATCTTGGGTATGCGTACAGAAAAACAACATTTGTGAGAATCGATTGGCAATGAACCTCTCTATCTCAAGTAGAGTGTACGCCACCAGTGCTATGACTAGACCTGGATAAGGCTGTGGATCAAAGATCGAAGAGGGTTTTTTTTTTT
>NW_027110535.1:628017-640794 GCF_000696795.3 Halyomorpha halys
ATGAACAAAAATTGAAGGCATTTAAATAATATTTTTTATTAAATATTTATACACATTATTTTTACAATATATACAAATAGGTTTTGATCACGAATCAATGCCTTTTGGGTATGTATACATTGTTTACACTACTGCATACTTTTTCTACGCTAGGAGGTTTCGTCAGAATGTAATAGAGTATAAACAAAAAAACATTTGAAATTTAGTGTGGATTTTTGGATTGATTTGGAGCTGCTAGAATCCCATCCTTTTTAATTTTAACCATGTTAAAAAATATTTTAAAAATTTTATATAGTGTGGGCATCACATAACTTTCAGACTCGAAAATAACGAAAATTAACTTTGTTCTTGACAATAATACAACATTTTAACAAAAGTTATTTATTCTTCAACATTTTTCATTACTGCTAAAAAGGAGAACTGATTATTTATTTCAAATTCTTAAAAAATTAAAAGTACTTTAAAAGAAGATTTTTGTTTTTTAATTTACATTGAACCTATCTGATATTAAATACAACTTAATTGCTCATTTATTTACCGAATTTGATCAAAATCGCTAAAGCCGTTTTATAGGATATCGAAAAGAAATATGAAAATCGATTCCTTGAAGATGTACTTTCGATTGTTAGATTTTAACGAAAAAGTAATATTAATATCATAGATTTTCATCTCCCCTAAATATGAAAATTTAGCCCGTACTAGTTTTCATATTTGAGTTAGACTCTTCATACACACACACACATACAAACCATTTGCGAGGCTTGGTTTTTAGGACTTAAGAAACCTTAAAGCGATGCGTTTTCATCAAAAACTCCAATTCGAAATTTTCAATTGCGATCGCGGTGCTTTCCCATACTATATATTCCATTTTTAAATGAAAGTAAAAAAAAATATCTTCCAATAGAAAGTACATCTATTTGTATTTGTTCGCACATTTCACATTGCAGCACATTTTGTGGAGTAGTACCCTCCACTCTCCCAGCATGTAGGTAGCTGTTGTGGTGTGGAAGTTATGGTGGTTAAATGAGCATAACTTAGGGAATTTTTGTATTTCAACAAATAAATACGATTTAATACTCGTGTAAGGAGGTTAACTACACAAACTTTAACGCTGTCTTCCTTTTAGCATACCTCTACACATTGTGAAAACAGAATAAACAGCGAAAAATATAATAGAAAAATACGAATAAATAGTTTTTTCTGATATTTTTATACCTTTTTTGACCCTCTTCCGAACATAAAATTATTTTATTAGGAAGATGGTCCGCGTTGCGGTCAAAAGTAGCAGAAAAAACTATTCGTCAGTAACCTAATAAATTTATGTGGTTACTAATAAATTGTTTTTGTACCTTTTTTGACATCCACCCAGACCATCTTCCTATAATGTTAACTGTTATTGTTTTTAAGAATTATATGAATTGTTTTTTTTGTTTTTTTTATTTTATTAAAACAGAAGTTTTCTTTTCATATATAATGTAATACATTTGGGAAACCCTTATCTACCTATAAAAATAAAATAAAGTTTTGGAACTGAGATGTGATTGTTATTTTCTGTGACTCATTGAAATAGAAATTGAACTCATCTGTGCAAGACTGCATATCTGTAATTCAATTTTTTTAATTTTATTTAATACCAGATCGGCTTGGTGGGCCTTACATGATTGATGTAACCGGTAATACAATTTGAAAATCTCATACAAGAGGTGTTCAGATAATTTGGTTGATACAACGACAATTTTATTATTTTTTATTTGTTTAACTGCACTAATTTTACAATACCACACCAATTTGAGCTGACTTTGATCAAAGATATGGGTACTTTCTTGCCTATCTATAGACGTGTTAATAAAATTCCATTGCTGTTTTATATTATATCTTTCATATAATTCAGTTCATATCTGACATAGACTCCCATAATACACGTTTCCACCGTTTCAATCTTTTTATCTCATCCTATAAAGCCGTACTCTTTCAAAAAAAAAATTTTTTAGCGGTGTAACCTCTTATCGTATGGAGTAGAACCACCCGTAGTCAGTTTTTTCCCATCTCTTTCTACTTTATTGCCAGTCCATATCGATTCTACCTCATCAAGAATCATAATTTCCTTCTTTCCTCAATTAATGTAGTTATCTGTAAATAATAATCAAATTTTATATTTATTTATAGGGTACATACATAGAAAAATTCTACTTTATATATATTGAAAATATGAAATATATTTACTTTAACAATATATATTTATTATGAACAAGTTTTGGGCAATTTTCATCTTTACATCTATTTCATCTATCCAGTAGACATATTAAAATCTATTTTCAAACATGACTCCTGGAAGTTTATACAAGAGTTTTTTTTCCATAATCTTGCTTATTCCCAACTGTTTATTAACCGTGGCCATCTCGCAGATTTGCAAAATTAATATATTACCTAAGATTTATTTTAAGCAGATTATAATAATGTTTTTTTAAAATTTATTTATTGTTATTTACAACTGTATAAAAATATATACAACAAGTAAATTTGCTGTAGGTGACGTTGTGACATGATACAAACATGTGGAGAATCTACCCATTGATAGAACTCCAACAACATTTCTAGAGAAGATCTCGAGGCCATCTTCTTTTCAGACGCCTAGGAGGATTATTAGGTAATGGAGGAGAAGCCAGGCTAGAAACATGTGGATTTGGGGGGTTGGGAAGTCTATCATGGAAGGAACGGTATCTGGTTTTGGCCAAATCGACAACATATGAGACATTGAGGTCCTGATGAATGACTTGATTTGTGACAAAATAAGGAGCCTTAAGGATTTGACAAAGGATTTCGAACAATAAGGATTGGATTGGGGAGGAATTTAATGGTTTAGTGGAGCCCCAAAGCTCAATTCCGTATGTCCAGATAGGCCTTATAATAGTCATGTAAATCAGTCTTTTGGTAATGGATTGGAAATTTAGAACGTTTGTCTAGTAAATGTTGTAATAGTCGAAATCGACGAGCAGTTTCCTGTCTTTTCAGTCTTGTATGAGGATTCCATGTCAGTCGTTTATCGAAATGTAGTCCTAAGTAACGGATCTCTTCGACAGGAAAAATTGGGGTATTATTAAAGGATACTGTAGGACAAGAGGTCATGGGTTTACGACGAAGGGTAAATGCTATTTGGTGGGATTTATTGGAATTTATTTTAATCCTGCAGTTTTGGCACCATTCTTTAAGGGTGGTGATATGGGATTGGAGGGTCTGGGATAAAATGTAAGGATCGTTGTTCACTAACAATAGACAAGTGTCATCGGAATACGTGGTGACGATAGTGTTAGGATGAGTTGGGATGTCTAGGGTAAGTGGGTAAAAATTTATTTATTTTTTTATAGATAAATAAAGATAATATTGGTTTTAATAGTGAGGAAAAAATGGGTTAAAGCAATAGGTTTTTGTTTCATTTAGATAACGTTATAGCGGGTGTTAATTTAAATATTTTTAGAAACTCTGTCGCATATTGGCGTTTAATTGTGTGATTACTACAAATAAATTAACTAAATAAATAAATGCTACACCAGCAATGCATATAAATGCACTGTACCCGAAACACGAAAAAAATGGGTAAACACGTCAGAAATTTTATGGGCCGGTTATCTTCCTGCCAGTCATATTGTAGTTTAGACATCTTCAACCTGCCATTTAATTTTTTGAGCGTGAAACCTGTATTTACCTTAATGGAATGGCAAATGAAATGTAAACATGGTTTTCCCGGCCTGTTATTTTTTGGCAGGTAAAACTCTTAGCGTATGAATGGGATCATCAACATCCCTAACACCCTTCATGTTAATGAAGGGTTTTTAGAGTATCTTTATTGATGTTTTCTATCTATTTTAGGCAAAGGATTCCTCCAGCCACAGTAGTCCCTAATTTTGAGTAAAAAAAAAAAAAAAAAACTGAGTAAAGGTTAAATAAACTTTTTTTTTTCTTACAGGTTACCACTCCTACACATGGAATGAGAGCGCCCACACTGACAGAATTCCCGACGAGATTCTGACCGTAGTTTACGAAGACGGGAAATGGAGCAAACCATATTACGACTGCGGAGGCGGCAACATCTGGATGCTAACCTACACTGTACCTTTCTTCGGTTACCAGAATGGAACTTACTTCTTCAAGTGAGTACTTACTTTATTTCTAAACCTCGGAGAGGTTTTTTTAAATTTAATAATTGAGTCTTATTAAAAATAAAATATTTTATCAAATATAACATAGAAGGTAGAAAACGAAGAATTACTGAAGGATTTTATTTTGTATGAATAATAGACTTCTCTTTATCCGGAGTATGTGAAAATAACACGAAATTTCGAATACAAGATGTTATGATCAGTAAATTAAAAATTGTTGATAATCATGGTATTCGTTAAAGTGATGTAAAAAAAAAATAAAATATTTGCTTAGTGGGTGTATTCAAACATATTTTTTACGAATTGTGATTGATAACTCGTATGTAATTAAAAACGCCAACCAGGAAACCAAAATCAATCTAAGGTAAGAAGTCCCCTTAACTAGAAGCCAAAAACTAGAATTTTGGTGACATGATATTTCTGAGCGATTGCAAAGTGAAACTGGAAAAGGTAATAGATCTAGAAGAAAACCGCATAAATGAGTTTCCAGTTAAACCTAGTTGTTCCGATGCCATCAATCCTCCAAGAAGTTGTTCAGAAGTAAACTTGAAGCACAATCTTATGAACTAAAGTCATTCTTTGCCCAAAGCTAGTTATACGATGCTTTAACAGAGTAAAATCACCAGGGACGTTTGTAACTGAAGGAGTTCGAATAAGGCCTGAGGTTCGACTTTTACTTCAGTGGCGGTCCCAGGAAATGCAAAGTCGACTTCCCACCATGGTTAGAATAGGTCCTCTAGATAACCCCTCCCCCTCCAGAAAGGGAGTAGTAAAAGAAATAATACAAAAGTAAAATAAAATTAAAAGGGAAAATGACCCTTTTGAATTTATTCCACTAGGGTGAATGTAACCCTAACACATGGATAACATTGGACCAGCCAAAAAACAACAAAAAATATCTACATTAAAAACAATTAAACAACAAACAATTAAGATAGTCCAAAAGTGTATAAAAACGTATAGTACTCTAGAATATAAAAGTAAATACACATGTCTATTGCGTCATTAAAAAAAAAAAAGTCAATTGGAAATCTCTCAAGAGTGTTAAAAATGGGGATAGAAATAAATTTTACTACCCGAAACCTACTCATTAAATATTAAGTGAACCCATGAATTATCTGTTTAATACTAAAACTGACCCTAGTTTACAAACCTAAAAAAATTCTATTTTTCGTAAATTAGAGCCAATGATCAAATAATGTTTTTAGTGTTATAATTTTAATTTTGTCAATATTTACTTCTTTTAGAGTTTTTACAGAAAAACATGTCAACGTTTCGGGCTCCTTACCTCCCATCACTGGGTTATAAATTCCATACAATTTCATCATTCTATTATTAATCTAATTATAGCTTTCTATTTAACTAACGAAAACGTTTTAGCAATGTTATCTTATGAAATGGTGCGTTTTAATTATAAAGTAATATTTTAAAAAGATTTCAATTGTTTTTAGAAGATTTTTACTACAAAGTTTAATTATTTTAATAATAAAAAGGTGTAATTACAGAAATTCGATGATTTTATGATTAGGGTAAAACCTGAAATGTTGTAAAAATTCATAAATGTTTTTTTAATTAAAAAAAGACATAAGAAAAATCTTGGTTAAAAAAAAAAAAAAAATGGTCCGGTATACATCAGACTATTTTCACGTACCATCTAGGAAGGTGAATTTTTTTTTGTCATAAAGTTTGTATTTTAAGGTTTAGAGGTGCGAATAACTATATTTACTTTGTAACTACTAAGAATACAGTTTAAAAAATGTTGCTCGGTTGTTTCCGATTTTCCAATCTCTAAATTGCTGTCTCTAGTTCTACTATAGTTAATTAACAAATTCCACCATAGTTCATCTTTTTTTTTATTACTGTTAAGACTGCGAAATGGTTAATTATTTTAAATAAACACAATTAAAGTTATTTTTGAAGAATATTTTTTGGGAAAATTCAACATTTAAGCCCTGTTAAACTATTTCAAGGAGGATAAGACCTAGCAACTATTAAAGATCACTACCAAGTTTAATCTAAATCGTTCTAGGTAGTTTGGAACATCATCATTGATTTTATGAATTGTTACTTCCGACCAGACTTAAATATGTAATTTTTTAATTTAGTTCTTGACATTAACAACTGTGTATAAAATAGAACAAGCAAATAAGGTCGTGAGGCCGTTGACGTTTTTACACTAGTAAGTCTCGTTTCTTTTCAGGCGCCTCGGAGGATTGCCAGGAATGGAAGTGGAAGCAAGGTTAGAAACTAGTGGGTTTGGGTGGTTAGGGAGTTTGTAATGGAAGGAATGAAATCTGGTTCGGGTTTGATTGGTTACATAAGGAACATTTAGGTCTTTATGGATTGTTTCATTGGTAACAAAATAAGGAGCATTGAGGATTTTAGAAGGATTTTGGATTGTAAGGATTGGATACGAGAGGAATTCGAAGATTCAGTGGAGCCCCAAAGCTCAACTCCATATGTTCAGATGTAGTTGTAGTTTAGACCGTTTGTCTAGTAAGTGCTGTAATAGTCGGAATCTGCGTCAGTTTCCTGTCTTTCCAGTCTTGTGTGAGGATTCCAGGTTAGTCGTTTGTCAATGTTAAATATGTAATTTAAATTTTAAGCAACTTCTTATTTCATAAATAAGATAATTATAATTCTTATTTTATAAATATTGCTTCATTCCTTACTACATATTCCATGTACAGGTAAGTGAAAGTGGTATATGTTATAAATTAGAGAATGTGGAGGGTTTCGAAATGATTTGCCCCTGATCTTAAATTTCCAAGCTAATTAATAAATGTAATTAATACGATTTATTTTTAAAAATGAATATATAAAATAGATATATTAAAAAAAAATACAATTGTATTTTATTAGAAGGGAACATTTGTTGAATTAAAAACTACCGTACATAATATGGGTATATCATGCAACCTGCGTTCCTACAGAAGAATCAGAAGACCTGCAGGAAACAATAACCTGTTGTTTGCTAAGAAAGCCAGAACTAAGGGAATATACAGTTCAATACTGTCAGCGGAAATTGCACAACAAGAAAAGTTCCAAGACAAGAGAAGAGTTAGAAGAAGAAACTGGTGTAGGCAGTGTAATAAGAATGTGGAGGCATCTATACAACACAGTTGGAAGCGTATTGATATTCTGTACCAACACATGCTGTGCAAAGGTTCCCATATGATCTATTTATTTTATACTTAGTTTAGAATATTTCATGCTATAGAAAAAAAAAAGTGGAAAGAAATAAAAAAAAGTAGAATCAATTATTTTCATACTAGAGCATTATACTGATCTGATGAGTTATTTTTTATTTAGCATTGCCTGAGAAAATGGTCAAACAATACTGCCAGCAAGATTTTTTTTTTCCGAATATATATTAATAATACTTATATTGAGATAATTTAGTCTTCCTCACTCTAGGATATTTTCTTAACTTATTCTTACACACTGAAATGTACAAAGTACAGATCAAGATTAATATATAATATTTAAAATTGTAAGTATTACTGATTAATCTTAATTTAGATTCCGTAAATTTAAAAAAATTGAAATCTTTACCGCTACAACCCATGAAGAGTTAAGAGTGCAGTACTTTATATGGAAGTGCTGTTACTAGACTAACAGTTCTGCAAGGGGGTGATTTGATCAGAATCACCCATTAAGGTTACTTAATTTATGAGACTGGGTGGTCCCCAGTAGGGCTCCTTAACCCACAGGATTGACTCATGGCTATAGTGTAACAGAATACAATTTTCTGCCCAGCCAGATTCGACCCGGGTCCTTGGAATTAGTAGCACCTTGCCACAGTGCCACCGCCTTCTTCCTATTCCATATTCCGGACATTTAGTGTTTGAAAGTTGTATAAGAATTTTTATTTATTTATTTTTTTCAAAAAACTGCTATGTGTGTGTATTTTGCATATTTTCGGCTAAAGTACCCATCATCGAGAGTCTCGTGTTATACTAAGGGGTTAGATTGAGTCTACTCTAAAATTTAGAAGGTATTTAAATTAAAAAAAAAAAAAAAAGTGTGAAGTTATATAAAAAGAATTTAATGAAAATATGCAATTTTTTTGTGATATTACTTTTTAATAATTGTGTAGTTAGGTACTAAGATTTTTGAAGTTTTATTATGAATTATTATAAATAAGTATAGGCGATGAATTATCCCTTTTTTCGTTTTTACGTGTTAGAAAGCACTTTTTACGAGTTTTAAGAGATTCTTGGAAAATTATTCTATTATACTTCGTTTTACACCCATATTCCGTCAAAGGGCCCCATCAAAGAGTAAACGGCGACCGGAGAGGATTCGATCAATAGGGGAAAGTGTCCCCTTCTTTAAAATTTTGAACCAATTATGTTCGATGCTTTTAGTATCGCATTATTTCCGTTCTTACAAAACATCAAGCCCATTTTCGTGGATTTTCTTGTCCCTGTTCCCTCATATTTTAGGCAAACTTGCGAGCTAACTTTGGGCTATTTAATGGAAAATTATAAAAAATATATCATTATATCCGCTTTTTCGGTTTTTAAGCATTTTTCGCGAAACTGAGTAAAACCTTCAATTAAGTAGTTTTGGATTGAAAACCACTATTATATATTTTATATAAATAAGATGTACTTTTATTTTATCTTATGAAATACGAGAGTAAGTAAATTATTATCTGCAATATAGTTATAAAATTTTATTTTAATCAAATCGGAAACTTACAAGTACATCATTTTTCTACATAGTCCTCTTGGTTTTCAACGCACTTGGTCCATCGTTGTACCAACTTCATGAAGTTCTCATAAAAGGTTTCGGTTGAGATGCGAGCAAGGAATGTACTGATTCTTACATTGCTTCCTCCGAGCTAAATCGACGGCCCCTTTATGTCTCTTTGTATGGAACAAACAAGTTCAAGACCCAACCGTCCGTAGAAAAACTGATGCTTACGATTTTTGGGACTCATGAGGTCCAGTACTGGAACATTATGAGGAAAGGTGCACAACAATAAACAGTGCACCTTACAGTGAGATGCTTACTGCCAGGACTGCAATTTGAAGCAAACACCGAGGACTTCTGCCAAAAGGTGTTGTATTGAGCACGGCAATGCTTAGTAGTACAAGAGCCCAAGAGGAGAAAAAAGGCAGTTATCTCACCCCAATTTTTGATTACTTTAATGAAAACTATGTATAATTAATAGTCAAAATTGACGAGTCTGCCAAGTATAGATAGGGGGAATAAAAAATGGCGGCTGTTTCAAAGCGATAAAAAAAACTAATTTTTCATTCGGAGCTCTATATCATAAAAAGTAGGAACAACACAAGAAAACCTAAGTGAACATCATTTACAGAAGAGTACATTTTCTAAAATATGAGCCCTAATAGAGTTATTTACGTTAAATAGTTTTCGAAATATAGCTTTTTAAAAAGCAATATTTCATAAAAATTATTGGAGAAGTTTGTCGGGGGGTGCGGTCAGCAGAGAACAACATAAATAAACAAAACCATATTTATTTATTTTATGCCGACGTTTCGACCTGAGTTTCAGGTCTTCATCAGGGCTATAGAACAAAAAGAGGTAACAACAAGTATACAAAGAGATAAATAAATATGGTTTTGTTTATTTATGTTGTTCTTTGCTGACCGCACCCCCCGACAAACTACTCCAATCATTAATGTACGGTCAACTATCTACACCTCATTTTCATAAAAATGTTGTATGGGACATACTAAAAGATCTGTAGTTAATGAATTTATTTTGAAAAATTGATATCCCAAAAAACATTTGACGTACAGATTAATTATCATTCAAATTAAAGCTAGTTTAATGAGCTATGAAGTAGTTTATGATGTTTATCTTCGTAGCAGTAATAGTTGAAGTTTGCTAAAATAAATTGATTTATAGTTGTTCCGACAAATTTTCATTTGCTAATTTATATTCATGTGTGAATATCATAAAAACTACTACCCCTACAAAGATAAGTATCATAAACTACTTTATAGTAAATTAAATTTGCTTTATGTTGAGTGTTGGCAGACATATGTTCGTCTTATGGATCTAGAAATAAAGTTTTTCATAAATCAAATTTATTGTCCGCACAACTATAAATCTACTTATTTTAGCCATTAAACTAGCTTTAATTTGAGTGCTAATAGACATCTGTACGTCACATAGTCCCTGAGATATAGATTTCTCAGAATAAATTAACTAGCAACTAATCTTTCAGTAGATTTTTAAGAAATTTTTAAGAAGCTATATCTCGAGAACTATTGGACGTAAATAGCTCTTGTAGGGCTAATATTTCACCAAATTTACTCTTCTTTAAATAATTTTCTCTTAGATTTTCTAGTGTTGTTGGTAGTTTCTAAGATATAGTGCTCCGGAAGAAAAATCAATGTTTTTTTTAAAGATTTTGAAACAGACGCCATTTTTTAATCCCCCTACCTATACTTGGCAGACTCGTCAATTTTGACTAGTAATTATACATAGTTTTTATTGAAGTAATCAAAAATTGGGGTGAGATAACTGCCTTTTTTTCTTCCCGGGTCTTGTACTAGCTTGTCCGCATACTGCTGAAACGCTCCAGAAACTCAATTTTGAAGTGCTGGCTCATCCTCTATATAGACCCGACTTTGCCCCCTCTGACTATCAATTGTTTGGTCCACTGTATTGGAATCATCTGAATTTTATAGGTCTTTACCATACTAAAATGGTTTACACAGCCTAAATTCCAAAATTTTAACAAATCTTTCAAAGTACCTTTAATTTTGTTTTTTTGATATAATAAATAACCAGTTCTCATTGTTGGTAGTAATAAATAATGTGTGAATAAAAATTATTGAAGAGTTTATCAATGAATAAAGGAGAAAAGATACCAGGGTTCGAATCGGGAAAAAAGCCGAAACCGACCGATCTCTCCCGATCACATTCATGGCTTCGGTATCATTTTTGAAACTGTTGTATTGTTGGCAGAAACAAAGTTGATATGCGTTATTTCTACCTCGAGTTACCCTAAAATATAAGCTTTTATAGCAGCATAAAGAAAAAAAAAATTAGGTAATACTGAATGTCAAAATATTTTTTTTTAATTTGAAAATTATTAGTATTTATAAACTCTCATTGTTAGTATTAATAAACAATAGACACATATAGAATATGAATACATTGGATAATTGAGAATTTTCCAGTTTCCTTAGCTGTTATGTCAGTAGTTAGATTTTACTTTAATTTATCTACATATTTTTATCCAAAATAATAAAGAATAAATAATAGTTATTTTAAAACCTACAAGACTAATTTTTATACAAGCAGGATAGTTATGTGTTTACCACACCGCACCAGATTTTTTTTAAAAGAGCAAACGATTTACTAGTGATCTATTTTAGCTTCTTTGCGCCAGATAATTGTTTTTAAAAATTAAGATTTTTCTTGGCTCAGTTTTAAAAAAAAATATTTTCATTAATTTAATTAAATACTAATACAGAAGTAATGCTTAATATTTTAACACCAGGAATAATTTATTCGTTATTAATCCCCGTGGGGATATAACCTCTTTATACGAGGGTACATTATAAACGACATCATATCCTCAGAAGAACAGAGAGTTTCCTGCACATGTGTCAGTGGCACATGACAAGTGACCGAAGGGTGGGGAATGGAAGATGTAACACTGACAGAACAACTACATTACCAGGCCTCATGCTATGTGTCAAAAGCACCATATCATGTCAATCTGAGCCCATTCCAGCATTGATTATCAACGAAATAAAAATGTTTACAAAATTTATAATCATAAAATAAAGATGAATAGTGACATATCGTCTTAAAATAATAATAATAAAATAATTAAGAGCTAGTGCATCATATATGAAAGATGTTATTTTAAAATCATGTAAAACAAGTGAAACTAATTTTGTTAAAATATGGTATCCTAAGGATCAAATTAACGGCTAATTTTGTTTGGGTGCAGTCGTTCTCGTAATATGTTGTTTCAAAGTTTACATGCACAAACGAAATTGTCTTGCATTAATTTTAAATTGAGTTGAAGAAAGATTTACTGTGCATCCCTAATTTATTTATATTTTTTTTATTATTCATTTATTTAATACCAGTTCAGCCTGGTGGGCCTTTTTTTTTTACGATTGATTATGGGGGGGGGGGACTATACGTCTTATACAAAAGGCACCTTTAAGATAAGTAAAGTTAGTAATAAAAACAATGGTATTTATGAATGTAACAAAATAAATAATTGACTTCATATGGAAAAAAAATAATGTGAATTTAAGAAAGAGATGAAGAGAGAAAAAATAAATTAAGATAAAATAGAATTTTAGATTGACAATAACAGAACTTATAAATATAGAATTTATGACAGGATGTCCTACAGCAGCCTGGGCTTCAGTCTTCGAGTTGTGGTTGGATTTCCCAAGTACTAATTAATTTTAGAATATAAGCTTTGTTGCGCAAAAAGTACTTAATTTACTTACAAATATTAATAACAACTGCCACAATAAAATGCAATGAGTAATAGAGTCATTAAGTGTTCATTAATTTTATATACGTAGGTTAAAACTGTAAGAAAAGAATAGAAAAAAAAATGTATATATATTATTAATAAAATGGAAAAATATCAACAATA
>NW_027110535.1:641184-643239 GCF_000696795.3 Halyomorpha halys
TATAAAGTAGAAGATTGGTGTTATATAGTTTTTATAGTGCATGAATATGGGACAGTGGTCCCGAAACGTTGTACAATTGTTAATGAATAAATAAATAATAATTTATTGAAAATGATGGAAGTAAATAAACCTCAAAAAATGTTAAAAGAATTGACTCACCAGACTTCCTAGAGAGATAATCCAAAAAATAAAATAATTCTATCTTATCAGGCATTTCTAAAATTAATCTGAAAAGTTGTAAAATCTTTCTTATCGCAGTAGTTTTCTTTATATAAAAAAATATTTGCAATGATTAAAATTTTTTGTTTCTTTGTAATGACTAAAAATGATCACTTTTTAAGAAGTTAAAAATACAATAAATCTAATGAGACGTCCTCATAGGTCCGAAAAATCTACCTGTTTTTTTGAAAAATTCTGTTGGTAGAAAAAAAAAAAAACTAAGGGAAGTTTTTTTTTAAACCATCACATATTCTAATTGCAATGCGATCTAAGAGGAAAACATCTTCACTAAGGCTCTTGTTGACATTGTCTTCAAATCACCATAGGACACAAAAATGCATACTTGTTAAAAAAAAAAATTTTGACTAGCTGATTTTCGAAATAGTGAACCTAAAATCAATAGTACAAAAAATAACTCATCAATTTGGGGCAGAACAGCAACACATATAATCTCATGAAATAAGGTGAGATTGTGCCAGTTTTGAGTTATTTTTCTATACCAATCTATTCCATGGAATTTAATGCAGAATGATATGTACACAAAGTAATAATAAAGGGATTTTACAATTCCGTAACGAAGTACACTTATTTTAAGAATAACATGATATTAAAAAAAAATACAGTATTGAAACTCCACATAGAAATCAGGTAACCGGTGAATTAAAATATATTACTTAGCAGCGTATAAAATTAATTCTTTATATCCTGAGAACTAATAATGATTTTCACAACTTACACATCAAGTAGTGACAGTGTATTGTTAGTCACACAGATGGCATTAGAAGATTGCGATAACACTTGTTTAATTTTAAAGATATATCACTGTGCTGTGGTAAATAGGAAAAATAATAGATATGATAACAAGCCTTCAGAGAGAACTTATTTGTTGAATTATGTGTTTTCATAATCTCGTCCCTTATGGCACAATCTCACCTCATTTTATATTACTTAAAGAAAAAGGGAGCTAAGGTAATGAAAGCAGATACACGTTGGATTCGAAATAGGGAATAGAGAAAATAAAAAAACATAAATAACATTGGAAAACTATATATAAAAAGATACTTTGTTAAATTTATCTAGTGGTCGTTGTGGTCGAGTATGTTAGAGGATACAAGAGTGCCTAATTCAGAACGGGTTCGTATAGCACCAGAGGCATTTGATTTTGATTTTTTGGCAGCTCAGAAATAAATCTTGGCACTTAATATATCTTGACATAATTATCCCCACATTATGTGGGCACATTATGAAAATCAATGAAGTTTTTAAATATTTTCAAGTCTTGTGCATAATGCGATGTTAAGCATATTTTTATTTATATTCTTTCGTATTATTATCGAAACATTCTTTCATGGAGAGTTCGGGATGTTTGACCCAATAAATCTCTGGACAGAAAAATAAAAAAATCTGATTTCGTACTCACATTCGAATCTGCTTGGTTAATATTTTATCCCTTAAAATTTATTTATACAACTTGTCTATAATATTACTAATTTTGCAAACTTAATATTATAAACATAAAAATTCACATAATGATCCGGTCTTTTTCACTTCGGAAACCCGGAATTGGCGAAACTTGAACAGTTATATTTTTGACTTGAAGTTTTTTTTTTTTTTTTTTAAATCTTCCAATTATATTCTAACAATGACATTTTAAATCTCCTTATTAAGGTTTTAATTTTTTATTCTCTAAATTGTAAAGAGTAACATTTTTTTTTTTTTTTTTTTTGTGGGGGGGACATGTAACCCCTATAAATTTAAGGACTATAAATAATTATATTTTATATACAAATCATACCTTAAAATAAATTTTAAAAAACTACTGAAGTTTTTTAAAAT
>NW_027110535.1:643371-645880 GCF_000696795.3 Halyomorpha halys
TAATAGAATAATAAATATTATTTACTACCACTTACTTTTTAAAAAAAAAAATAAAAATCAATTAGCGGTTTACTTTAAGTAAATTTCCTTTAAAATCTTTATTATAAGAAAATGATCATTAAACCTTTTTTTAGGGATCGTCCTTCTGAAAGTCAACATTAGTAGGGATAAGCACTTCCCGTGAATAATGAGGTAGCCTAAATATTCAACCATAATAGAACCCTGAACGGCAACATGAAAATTACCAATAAATTCGAGGATCCTTAACGTTTCACTTAATTGGGGAAAGAATACCGGCTAACTTATCCCATTGAATAAATTTCCATAACGAGGTAAGGAGAAGCTCTCCCTGTCTCAAGGGTTATGAATAATAAAACCGGCACCACAATCTGCAAAATTGAATAATATGGATCGTTCGACATGTAAAACTGTAAAGGGTCATCTTGCCTAGATTATGTTTGGTTAGTTGGAACCTCCAAGGAAAGAAAAATACCGAGTGATCTCTGCTGGAAATATGATTTCATAACTAAAGGTATTCATGAAAACTCTTTTTTTAAAATAAAACCCCTTTATTTATTGATAAATATTACAATCTGCCACACAGTTGGGGGCAATAGGTAATGGTGATGAATGATCACATTCGTACTAAAATAAAATAAGAATGAAAAATAAATAAATGAAGGAAAAAAAGTACATAAAAATAAATAAAATCTCTCTTAAAATATATACAAACAAAAGGATAAAGAAAATGAACATAATCAAACTATGTGCATGATGAAATAAATAAATAAAATAAAATAATCTCTAATCACATTTACATTATATACAATATTTACACCATCGACCTGAGGATCCCTGAGCGTGAGGGAAATAAGTATTACTTATAGTATTACTTATATTAATAAGTATACTTACACTTATAAGTAGTACTTATTACGAAATAAGTAGAAATTATAGAAACAATAAAAATAAATAAAAATCTAATATGATCGTGTACACAATTATGTTCTATTAAAATCTATAAAAAGTCAACATACTTGTGTACAAAAAAAAAAAAATACATTAAAATAAATATAAAAAATTTAAAAAGTGCTAATTATAAAAGGATACAAATATATTTAAAAAAAAAGAATAATTAATATATATAATATATATATTAATAACGAATATAAAATGTAATAAATATAAAAAAAATAATAATACAAAATAATATGTAAACAAAATTACAAAAATGTATGAATTAAATGTGCCATATTTGAATACCCTTCTCTTCATCTGTTACCATGCGTTTGATTAAATTGCGACATATTTAGTTTTATGAATGAATTTTAATTTAGAAAAGAAAAAAAAAAAAAGAGAGAGAAAAGCCGATATAATAAAATTTGTTGAACAAGGCATTATATATGGATATTTTACATAATTATCGTTTGAAAATAAGGGTGTAATTATATTTATTATTAATTGCTGCATTCTTAAAATTGTTTAAAAATATCCTAATAATAGAGTTGGGAACTAAGAAAAGTTTTTGTTTTATTTTTGATAAAGAATATTTTTTAGCAATTATCACAGAAGATTTATATTATTTTTATTAAAATTCAAACCGGTCTGAAATTAATTTAGATCAAATAATCTTTTAATTCTGGATGGCATTAGTGCTATTTCTATGTAAAAGTATGCTTCAAATATCCGAAGTACCAGAATGACATAAAATAAAAAAAAAGATTAAGAAAAATACAGTTTATAAGTACCTACTCTGTAAGAACTGCCTATTTATAACTTGTTAATATAATGAATATTTTAACTGTCTACTGGAATTGACGAATAATTTTAGACTAATTATTCTTGAACTTCACTATCTGACACCTCACTTCCTCCAAACATTTAGTACATTAATTTTATTTGAATGTTGTATAAAATTATCGAATAATTTCGATCGACGAAAGCAGATTTGTAAATTTTTTAAGTAATTTTAAACTTAATTCAATTATTTAGACATTTTGCTGCTCCCTCATGAGACACCCACTTCAAAAACCACTTACTTTTTGATTCAGAAAATTAAGATAATGTTTAATTAAGTAAATGTTATTTCTTAATTATAATTACAATGTCCCCACCCTTGTTGATATATACATACATGAAGTAGCAGGCTTGCACAGTGGTAAGGCACTGTGCTTCTAACTATAAGACTCCGGGTTCGAATCTGAGTCATACAATTATTTATTCTGTTAATGTTGACGTGAGTGTTGACGATCCAGTCTCATTAAGTGAGCATACTTAGTTGGGGAAAATTCTTGCTGTTGAGCGCGATTCTGACCAAATCACCTCATTGCACAACCGTAGGTCTAGTAATTGTAATTCCTTACAAATTACTGAGTCCCTGAACCGCCACGGGTTTCAGCGGAACAGATTTGTATTAATGACTGATCATCAAGATATATATGACCAAAAAATATTTAACTTGAATAACTTTTTACTTATTAGTTACCATACTTCAATTTAAATTTAAAAT
>NW_027110535.1:645930-651217 GCF_000696795.3 Halyomorpha halys
AAATCGTATCTTAATATAATTTACTATTTAACATTGGCACGGAATCGGTTTTTCAGAAAGCAATTCTGTTGAAGTAAAGCTGTCTAATACAAAAAACGAAATAGCATAATCAAATCAGGTCACGAAAAAAAGGTGTTCAGCTTTACTGCCCAAGAGCTTGGACATAACTTTCCAACAGACTGAGAAAAAAAAACAGATTATTTCTTCTGAGTTATGTAGCTAGAGTTTTTCAAAGCTATTTAGTAATGCCTTGTTTGTTATTTTGAATCTGAAACTACTATAATATTGATCCATTGTATTTTTTTTTAACCTCTGCAATCCTTAAAATCTTTGGCGCAACAACAACATTCAAGAATCAATTAAATACAATGATTTCTGACGATCACTATAGATTCATGTTGGTTATAATTTGTACTCTAGAAACATTTCTTTTAGCTATATATAATGAATCAATTATATTTCAATATTCTATCAAGTTATACTTGTCATGAACTCCAGTAAGGAACCAGGTCTCGAAATAAATTCAAATAAAATAGTATACATATATTGTTGGCAGTGGAAACGAGAGAAATTTCAGTGATATAGATATAGCAGGAAATACATTTGAACAGGTTAATAGGTTACATTATTTAGGTTCTACGCAGAAAAAACGATGAGGAAATAAAAGCAGAGTTGAAAGCGGGAAATACCGGTTATTTTTCAATTTCGAAATTGCTTATTTCACGACTTATATCCAAAAACGTTAAGGTTAGAATTTAGAAAATTATCATCCTTTCCATTGGTCTTTATGAATGCGAAACGTGACTTCTTACACTAAGGGGGAAAAAGCACCTAAAGTATTACGTACAAATTTGGGATCGAAAAAGCATGAATTATCCAGAGAATTTAGAAGGCCACACAACTTTGAGTTAAGGGAACTGTACCTGGTAAATATAATTCACGTTACGGTATTGCGGCGTTTAATATGGGCGTGTAAGGTTGTAGTGCTTAGTAAAGAGCGGATCCCTAAAATGTTAATAAACACATAACAGACCGGTAAGCGTCTGAGAGGTAGACCAAAGCGTAGATAGGAGGATAGCGTTAAAACTGATTTAGTAGATTTAGATTTAGAGTGGCTTCACTGGAAAAATTTATGTAGAGAACGATTAGTGGTATCGGCATCGAACCTTTGGTTACGCTAAGCCTTTATTATTATTATTATATTATATTATTATCATAATTTTCATCATTACTTTTATTATCTTTACTATGGCTTTTCCAAAACAACATTTTAAAAGTTAAACATATGTTATTTTTGTCTTCACAGTCAACTGAAAAGCAAATTTTTGCTTAATTTTTTGTCATCAACTTATGGAAATTATTTTAGATACATATTTTTTTGGCTGTTAGAAAAGTTAAGTAGAAAAGTAAGATATTTCAAAATATGTCCCAGAAAAAAAATCGTCGTCGTAGACAAAGAAAACTTTTTTAAAATTTATTTATTGCTATTTACAACTGTACATTATATTACATTTAGTAAATTTGATCTCAGTTAAATTGGAGTGTTGCAGGCGTGTAGAGAAACTACCCATTGGTAGCATTCTAACAACGTGTTACATTAGCAGGTCTCGTGGCCAGTTTCTTTTCAGGCACCTCGGAGGATTGTCAGAAATGGAAGAGGAAGCAAGGCTAGAGAACAGTGGGTTTGGGTGGTTAGGAAGTTTGTAATAAAAGGAGTGATATCTGGTTCGGGTCAGATCGGTTACATAAGGATCATTAAGGTCTTTATGAATGAATTTATTTGTGACAAAGAAAGGAGCATTGAGGATTTGACGAAGGATTTTGGATAGGAATGATTGGATACGAGGGGAATTCGAAGGTTTAGTGGAGCCCCAAAGCTCAACTCCGTAAGTCCAGATTGGCCTTATTACTGTCATGTAGATCAGTCTTTTGTAATGAATTGGAAGTTTACACCGTTTGTCTATTAAGTGCTGTAAAAGTCGAAATAGACGTGAAGTTTCGAGTCTCTTCAGTCTTATGTGAGGATTCCACAAAGAAAACTTAGAATTAAAGAGAGAAAAAAAGAGAAATTTTAATGTTTTTCAATATTCCGAAATGTTATGGGAGCGCACAATTTCAAAAAGTAATCTTGGCCAACACTTTTACTCTCATTCTCCTCATATTAACCATTCGTAAAGGTAAAATAATGGGTTAATTACTTTTATATTATAATAGTTGTTGCTTGATACAGTTAATGGCATTTTATCAATTTTTTATATGATTTATTATCGTTATCCTTACCAAACAAGATTTAAAAATCAATAATTCGACAGAAATTCAATATTAATTGATTTCCTAAGTTAATTTTATCATTGTCGTGGCTTTTTATGGCCTCATTGTCATGGAAATTTCTCGGCAACGATAAGGGGTTCAAAAATATCAAATTAAAAATGAATTAGTAGATTTTCCCTTCAGGTTTTGCTTGTTAGTGGTTTTAGCTAACAGCTAACTTACAAAAAATCTAGTTTTATTTTGTAGATAAGTTTATATTGAAAATTGTCAGTTATTTAAGAATCAGAATCACTCTTATCTGTTACCACCCAAAGTGTTACATGTTTAAAGAAGTATGCTCCACTTTTGTACATTAAAAAAGCAAAACAATTAAGTTAAATGACTACTCATCAATTATTTCTGATCATCGGGAAAAGGGATACTATATTATAATTGATTAATTATAACTAGTTTAAACTAATATGTAGGTGAGGTGTATCAGAGGGTAAGGCACTGGTCTCTGAACTCTTGGGACCTTCTATTTTTTCAACCATCTCAACCGGCGATCGACTGTAGGCTCGAGAGAACCTCCTGAGGCACGCACAGCATGTATTAAACAGATTTCTGATACGTCGATGTATTGGGGGAAAGAAACAGGCGGTCAAATTTTGCTAGACAACCGCTGTTAAACGACAGTAGTTTCTTGCTAAGTACAGAACCCAGTAACTTCAGAATTAAGTCAAGAAGGATCCTATTATTTTGGTTAATTCAATCTCGAACAAGATATCAGCGTTAAGCAGCGTGCAGTCGAGTTATTTTTTTAAAAGTCTTATTATTATTTTTACACATGATTAATTCGTATGTATATGTTTGCCACACCACAAAACAGAAAAAAAGTCCTTGTAATTTGATTTTGAGCTAACACACTTCAATGAACTGATTGCTGTGTGAAAGTCACATCCATAGGCCTATCATCTTACTGAACTGGAACTAATACGGATGGGCAAAATATGAAGATTGGGACTCAGTAAGGCCAGAGAATTTATGTTGAAATACGGTATCATAATCAGTTTGTCCGTCAAAAATTAATGGACTTCTTGGCTCAGTAAATAGCAAAAATAAGATGGCGAGAAGAAGCCCTTTTTCCAAAGATAATAATAATATTACTATTTAAAGTTGATTATCCACTTAATTTATAGAAATGGTGTTACTATTTATAAATAATGATAATCGACATGATCGGTGAAGGATATTATAGATTATTTGATTTTTTAACTCGCAAAACCATTCAGGATCTGTATCATATATTTGAGTATTAGAAAAAAAAATTAACGTAATAATTCTTTAATAAATTTTGTTTAAGGAGTTCCAGGACGTACAAAATATAATGGACATTAAATATTCGCCCTCATACAAGACTGAAAAGACAGGAAACTGCTCGTCGATTCTGACTATTAAAACATTTACTAGACAAACGGTCTAAACTTCCAATCCATTACAAAAGACTGATCTACATGACTATTATAAGGCCTATCTAGACATACGGAATTGAGCTATGGGGCTCCACTTAACCATCTAATTCCTCTCGAATCCTTACAGTCCAAAATCCTTCGTAAAATCCTTAATGCTCCTTACCTTGTCACAAATTAAATCATCCATTAAGACCTCAATGTCCCCTATGTTGCCGATTTGGCCAGAACCAGATAGCATTCCTTCCATAATAAACTTCCCAACCACCCAAACCAACTCGTTTCTAACCTGGCTTCTCCTTTACTACCTAATAATCCTCCTAGGCGTCTGAAAAGAAGAAGGCATCGAGATCTTATCTTTTAGGAATGTTTTTGGAGTTCTATCAATGGGTAGATTCTCCACATGTTTGTATCATGTCATAATATTACTTACAGCAAATTTACTTGATGTATATATATATATGTATACAGTTGTAAATAACAATAAATAAATTATTTAAAAAAAATATATATATTCGCAATATTGAATAGAAGTGTTGGGTTTTGTATGCACCAACACTACAGAAATAAATAAAGTATTTATTGACTAAAGCATCGACATAAAGTGAATAGAAAGGATACTACTAATAATTATTCAGGAAGATTATTGATTGACCGTGTGTAAAGATGAAAGGAATATGGTCCGGGTGCCGTCAAAATAGCCCTGAAGAAGCCCTGCAACGTGGGGCGAAACGTTGGCTCATTAAAATAGTATATTTCTACTATTTGAGTTTTTTTGACCGCACCTGGACTATATTCCTTTCATAATAATTATTCAGATTGATTATATCGCTATAAAATATTTTAGTATCCACCATATTATATAGTAGATGAAAAAACTGTAGGTTATGTGGCTGTAGGCTGCTTAAGTTACAAGACTGTCTTCCAAGTTCAAGTGTACAACCAGATGTGTCGTCTTCAAGTCTTCAATCCGAAATCCCATCAAGTCGGTCCTTTCTTGCTTCGTTCCGAATATACCCTAATTTCCCTAAGAATGCGGAATTATCCCATCAATTCTTTTGGATGCAGAAATATCTGATTAGAGCTTCTTCCTCAGCTATACGTCATTTGAGCTGCCCAATAGTTGAAAATAAACACTTTTAGAACCTGCCCGAAACCCTTTTCCTGATGATATGACCAAGTTAAGTCTTTTGGGCAACGAACTATTCTCTCTCTGTAAGCTACCGGAAAGCTTCCTACAATGTCTATGAGGGCTTTCCGTTTTAAGTTACAAATAGACAGTTACGTGTAATACGTTTTTAATGAAAAACTCCCATTTTCAATATTTAAGATTACCCTTAACTTCCAGCTAAGAACCACTGAATATTTAAAATGTTCAATACACAGGAATAATAGTAGATGTTTACCCAATATGGGGAATAAATCTAGTTATTAAATGAACACAGTGTATAATTGTGAAATTTTCACATTTTAAGGGAGGTGGTAAGGATAAGGAAGCGCCTAAATCCTATCGACCAATATGCCTCCTTCCAGTAGCTAGTAAGGTCCTGGAGCACATGATCGTCCAA
>NW_027110535.1:653092-671475 GCF_000696795.3 Halyomorpha halys
TTGTGAAATTTAATGTCCTTTAGATGGAGGCTACCCCTGTTGTTTGCAGCACTATTGCTTCTAACTCCAAGGACTTGGGTTCGAATACCGCTGTAGCAGATAATTATTTTCTGTTTCACTGTAGGTTCGTGAGCCTTCCGGGTTCCACTCAACCTAATTAAGTGGGTACCCTTAGTTGGGTAAAAATATGATGGTCGAGCGTGATTCTGACTAAATCACCTCCTTACACCACCGTTGGTCTAGTAACAGTATTTCCTGACACTTCATGGGTTGTAGCGGTACAGATTTTTTTTTTAATACTTTAGATAATGGTTGTTATTAGATAACAAAAAGCTTGTTTTCAAAACTATCTTCAAACTGGCGGACGCATTTTTTTCGGTTTCTTCGTTCTAAATCTTGTACCCTGCATGAACCTGCCAGTTTGTTTATAGTTTTTGATTCTATCAAACAATCCTAATACTAATTATATATTTTTTATTTATTTGTTTGCTTATAAATGATAAATTACTTATATATACTGTTGTTTCTTTAATTTTTTATGCCAATAGATATATTTTTATCAAATCAAAGAGGTTCAATTGATCTTTTTTTTGTGTTCTGCATTGGATAAGCGTTACACGACAAACTTCTCGAACTCTCATATATTTCATTTAGGCACTCTTTTACCTGTGCAGCTTTCGAAAACTTTTGCCCAACAACAACTAGCCTGGATTTTGGTTTGACAGTTTCTAGTTCCTTAGTTACTAATGCATGTACGTGGCAAATATTGAAGTTAATGCTTATGACGCTGACAATCTATTTATTTGGTAACCAATTTACTTATTTCAAGTTAAAAACACAATTCAATATTTTTTTTTTTTTGGTACATTTAATGTATTGTATAATTAATACTCAATTTTTTTTTCTTCTGGAAATGTACTAATGGAAAGATTTAACGCACCACCGATACATTTTTAAATTATTTAGATTCATAATATTTTTTAGTTATTTGAACCACCCATGTGCATTGGCCAGTATCACTCACCGATGTAGGACTCTAAGGGTACTACATATTCTTAGATTATATTTAGTAAGTACCTTTGTAGTTCGTTTGATCTAGGAATTAGAAGAGGACCTTCGGTCGTGGGCTTTCATAGATAGAGGGGAGCCAAAGATAGATCTGTGTGGAGGAAGATCACTGTGGAGGCCAAGGTCCTTCAACGACCATGCCGCATTCTGAGATAAGGATAAGGATAAGTATCTCTTTGTAGATCTTTCCTCGTACAACTAATGCGATGAGAGTGCTTAGTGAGGCTCCACATCTATGAGCAATCATGTAATACCCCATGAAAAACTCTACAGCACGGGTTGTACATTTGTTTCTTATTTACTATTGTTGGGACAAGGGGTTTTTGGCAGCAGTTAAGTACAACGTGGTGAATTATAAATGCCAATGCTGTGAATAAACGAAGCCTGGGATTTACCTTACCTAAGTGTTTCCTTACAAAAGTACATCCAAAATTCACCGTTAGTGAAATAAATTATTCTTCAATTTTTGAATGTCCAATTCAAACGTTCCGGTCCCAACTTGCATCTCTTGTAGAGAGGCAGCGAGTGGTGAAAGCAGGATCCTTGCTCTTAATTTTATTTTAACAGAACCTTCCTCTTACAGTCCTTCTCAAAAATAAAATATTTTGGGTTTGTCTTTTGAGACCTTCAGCGATGTTTCGGTACCGCAAAGCACCTGATGACAGATCTATTTACTGTCTTTTTTGGTCAGTAGGCCTTGGTCGGCCCTGTCCTTCCTTTCTAGTGTGAGGATCTGTTTCTTAGGTCACATCAAAGAACCCTTCCTATTGTAGAGTGATTTGCACCCAGACTTCTTGCCACTTCGCGCTGACTGTCTTCTTCCTCCAATAATGATAAGGCACTGTGGCATTTCAACCCTCACAAAAATAGCTAACAAAACATTTAACATTAGGAATAAAGTAAAATAAGTAGAATAAGCAAAATGAAAACTCGAAAAAAATTTAAAGTAGCAAATTAAAAGGGGGGTGTTATTAATTATTAAACAGCTTTAATTCTTAGTTCGTTTTGACCTTTTAAGTACCTGATTTCCATATTAGACAAAATAATTTAGAAATACAATTGGTTTAATTTTAAACTAAATGGTTCGCTATATTTTGTCTTTCAAAATGTTTATATAAAATGAACAAAATAGAAAAAAAATAGCCTATTGACAAATCTAAATAAGCATTACTAGTGAATTAAAAAAAATAAAATAAAATCATTTTTGAAGTCTACAGATGTAGAGAAAAAAATATCTTTTACGTCCTAATATTTAATTTTTTTAAATTCTGATTATTTACTGAAAAAAGAATTATAAACAAATATATCAGTTCAATAGAAAGATTAAAATAAACATGCAGGTGAAAAGAAAACAGAAAAAAAAACAACTACACATAATCAATGAAGCAAAAAATACATCACAGTTAATCCTCAATTTAGGGGCATTCTACGTTCGTACAATAAATTTTTTTTTTTGAGATGTTTTAATTTATAAAATAATTCATAATTTGAAGCTGATGTCATTCTAATCCCCTCTTCTTGAATTATTATTCAAAAGTGGACCCCTTGCTTAATTAAAATTTGAATTCTAAGCAAAGAATTGTCAAAAGACGTGCTGTACTAGAAGAGGCGGTACTTAAAGGTAAAGAATCCCACACCCTCTCCACCCTCCCCCAGCACGGCCTTTAGTCAACAATCCCTTACCATCTCTTGCTCTCGTTACTCGCTCTTGTTTGTACGATAATTCTGATAAAAATTTTAATTTGGAATTTCTTGTGTGCAAATTAAGGACAATAGTGAAAATAATTTTTACAGGTTTTCAATTAAAAACACGAGTGAAAACGAAAAGACTACTGTGTTGATGAGGGAATAAGAAATGAAGATCTTAAAAAATTCTTACTACGAAAGTTGAACACAACAAGGAGATCATTAGCTTCAATCATAGCCTAAGCATATCGACATTTACGAACATAAAATAATTCGATCTCAAAGAATAAAAATTGTGTGTTCAAAATTGTGGTAATATTTCTTCAAATATTGTTTCAAAAAAGCATCGTGCAGTCATGGATAAAATGGAGAAATCTTTGACAATTTGAATCTTTGACCAGAATAAAAAATGCGGCCTTGTGAGTTTATCAATTATTCAAACTAAGTCACTTAGTTTATATGAAGATTTGAAGAAGCGTCTTAATGACCATTCTACCACGGAATTTACGGAACATTATGGCTGGTTCGACAAATGTGATATAAGGTTTATGTTGCTTAACATTAAATGTATACAAGGGAAGCTTCCTGCGAATTTATTTCCACTTTATCTGAAATAATTAAAGGTAGAGCTTATTCTTTCATTTAAATCTTTAAAGGAGATGAGGCGTGATTTTTTTAGAAAAAGATATTTTGAAAAAAAGTATTTATTTGGCGAAGGAAGTGACAGTCGCGTATAAGATTTCTAAAAACAGGTTAACATACTTGGTGGAGATTTAGCTGGTTATTTAAAATTCGAGGAAATGTTTATTTACCAATCAGAAAATCCAAGAGCACTGAAGGTAAAAGATAAAAGCAAGTAATGTGGAAATAAAATAGGAAAGCATGGACTAAGCACAACTTTTTAAAGATTGGTCTTCGCTTGATTTTGTTCCTGTGTTTGGCAATTATTATTATTATTATTATTTTATGGGCACAACAGACCATGTATGCGCGCGATGTATTTACCATTATTATGAGGTTATATTCCCAGTATTAGGAAATACATCGTTTCTTGAAGTGTTTTTTTCGCAGGGTGGATTCGTCATTCCCACGTCTATTTTTTATGATTGCCACCCTATGATTGCCTAACGGGCCTCACAAATGCCCGAGGGGAGGTTGCCAGTGAGTTTTGCATTATTTAGCGCTTGAAAAAAGCCCGGGTGGGACCGGGATTAGATCTGAAAACCTGTGGATTGGTAGACTGGCGCATTACCACGCTGCTACCGCTACAAAGTTTTACCAATTTAATGTCTTTGGGCTGTGCCGGTTCGAATCCGGCCTGGGGTGTTGGTTTTTTTATTGAGTGACGGTCCCACGAAAAACTTCGACCCCCAACCTTGGTTAGGCTGTATAGGACTCCAATGAGAGCCTTGGCCGAGAAAAAATATATAAAAATAAATTTAAAAGAAAAACGAAATTAAAGTAAAAACATCTTAAAAACAATCACTCTAATTTACAATATTTACATTCAGCATGCCTTTTGACTGAAAGGATTAAACGCATTTTATGTTGAAATTTTAAGCTATCCCCATGGTTCTAGTCCATAAGTCCAAATAGGTTTTATTATTGTTTTTTAAAGTAGTAATTCGTTGTACTACTGATGCTGTATTAGGATCCGATTTTGATGAAAGGATGGTGGTATCATCAGTGAAAGTTTCCAGGACGTTTTCAGGATGAAGATTTGCAGTAAAGAGAATGTGAAAACAGTTAGAAAATTCAGGAGCCAATTGTGTACGAAAATCGAAGACCTGTATTCTAAAATAATAAACCATTTTTCTTTCTTAAGATATTATTCGAAACTGTGGAACTTCAGTTTTAATCAGTTATATTGTAAAAGTAGAAGGAGTGTCTTTTTCTTTCGAATTTCTTGAAATTTTCCCTGTGGCATACTTGTAATTTTCAATTTGTATATTGATATTAACTGAGATCTAATCGTGCAACAGAATTTTAAAATGATGATTTTTAGGGCGGTGACAACTTGGATGCAGTATGCTTAATTAATCAACATTTACATATCTTTTCTAATTCTAAGGTGAAAACTCGTATGTTTTGTTCAAATATACGAGACGTTAGTTTTTTACCTCAATGATTTTAACAAAACACTTAATAATTGACTAAAAATTGCCAAGAATATAATTGCTTGAATTCAAAGATTATTTATTATATTTTAAGATTAAAATTACCATATTTAATAGGAACAATTAGTTAGGTTTGCATTTTATGCTTTTATTTTTGGTTATAAAGTTTCTTGTATTTGAAATAAAATGTTTAAAAGACCTGTAATAATTTCGTTTTTAAATTTAAAAAAAATCTATAGCCGTACAGATCGGATATTATATTTATTAAAACAAAGAAATGTAAAAAAAAAAAATGCGTGACAGAAGAGGAAATGAATTTCCAGTTTTAGATAAAAATAAATGGAACTGTTGCATTTAGAAGGGATGGGCTGCCAAGGGAATTAAAAAAAAACTAAATAAATTGTTTCTATTTGGATACTTCACGATGATATTGAATTTAAAAACATATTTAAAAATGTTAGATTTGTATGTACACTTCTGAAAATAATTATCGACGGCTTAGGGCATTAAACGATTTTATAATTTAAATTACATACAATTCATAGTTACCTGATAATTTTAGCAGTAATAAAACATCAATAATAGAAGGAAGAAATCGTAAGGTTGTGCTAAATAATAATTCCGTTTGTAAATTTTTTGATACGTTGCATCCGGTTGTTATAAGTCCATTAGAAATTTATTAATGTGTTATATAATGTTATATAATATAATATGTTTAGTGAATGTGTTGAAAGTATGAGCCTCAATTGAAATTTATTGTGGTAATTATGTATTTTTTCATGACTGGGTTATGTTACAGGTCCTCATGATGAAAAAATATGTTTAATATTGAATTAGCTTGTTAATTCGTATTATAGTACATAAACGTTTTTTGAAAATATCAGACCTTAGATTCATTTAGATTTTAAGCAAAAAAAAGTTAATTGTTTGTTGTTTGTTTATTCTTGTTTAAAGGCGTAAAACCTTTTGGTTATCAACACTTTTAGACTATTATAATTATAATATAAAGATACACCCACTCATACCTACTCACACAAACACACACATTTGCTGACGTACACTTAAAAATAATCATAAAAATCATAATAATAAAATTAAAATCAAAACCAAAGAAATGCTATAATTTGGGAAAGAGGCAATGTACTTTTAAAAATTTGAATATCAAAGTGACTTCAGCTTCCTCGTCGGTGAAAGCTTTAGACAGATTTGGGATCAGTTCTATTCTGCTAACTGTAGGTAAATATTGAGGGGATTCTTCAAAAAATATAATTAATCGTGAGAGTGGACTAGCAATATTGGCATGTTGGAGGTGGCAGATTTCTAATCAATGACCTAATCTTAAGTGGGTTAGAGCAACTTCCTCTCTGCGGAAGCTGCGTAGGATGTCGACTATGGTTTTCTTATCTTTTTATTTCTTTTAATTTATTCGGAGAGCTTTTATTCCACATGGCCTGCCATCTTTCCGATATTGTTATTTTAAGAGGTCTACTGATTTCTGATGGATGAAGAATGGCGGTTCCTCGGCCAGGGAGCTTTAGTGCCTTTCTGGCAGCTTTGTCTGCGAGCTCGTTGCCAACGATGTCAATGTGCCTTGGTACCCAAATGAAATTTATAAACTTACCTTGAACTGATAGTTTCAAGGGGAAAGGTTGAATTTTTATGATAAATGAATGTTCAGGTTATATGTTTCTTTAACTTTTTAGTGAGCTTATTGAATCTGAAATTATTAAAATTGTCTTTTTGAGTTATTGTCAGGCAAAAATGGAGGACTGATGCTATTGCGTTGAAATTATTGAACATAATTTATGTAATTTAAATTTAAGATATAGAGATATAAGTATAGTAGAATATACTGTATAAGATGTGATAAAAATGAGCTGCGAAAATATTTTAAAATATTTAAATACATTACTAATAATAACTATTAGTATTCAAAAAAAGTAAAATCTTACTATTGTCATTATAACACGGGAATCATGAAAATATTCACATTCTCTTTCAGTAAATCATCAATTTTTTTTTTTACTCAGTTGCTAGAAACTGAATAAATGAAAACAACAAAAGAATTTGATGTTTCACTACTAGGAAATATGAATATTTTTATGATTTCGTGATTATAATAACAATAGTCATATTATACTTTCTATGAATAATATACATATTTATATGCATATATAAATATAGCAAAAATATAGTAGTATTTTGCCATACTGAATAATTAAAAGATTGCTTTTTTTCAAACAAACAAGGATTTATATCATCTTAAAGTAGTTTAGTAAGTGATAGTTGTGTCATGCACGCACCAATTTTTTTTCTGTATTTTTGCAAGTCGATGATCTCATTTGAAAAAGAGATTTGGCATTGAATTGGGAGTCCTACCTCCGCTGAATATCTCCTAGAGGGAATGGTTTTTAAAATGCCTCTTCACGTATAAAGATTATATTCGAGTGAGTGATAAAAACATGATAGGATGGAAAAGTGACTCGTAGCTGAGAGGAAATGAGATTTTCTGAGGATCTGTTACAAGGTACAAAGATTAGGGAAGGGATGGAGTCGCAAAAATGTTTTACAGTCAGAATCTTTTGCAGATAGTGAGCTCTTAAAAATAAAACAAATAGCTGTGTAATTATAATCTTTGTTTTTTTTTATATATAAAAAAGGCTGTTTAACCAGCTTGATTACCTTCCACCATTTTTTTTCCAAATTTTTTCAATTTAGTATCTCTAAGAAACCTTTGGAATCTTTAATCTAAACCTTGGATTTCAAAAGTGCTGTTACAACCATGGCTAACCCTGGAGTAGCCGCTTTTTTTATTACCCAATACTTAATTTTATTTATAATTCATACCTTATTTAATGTCGAAAATGTTTTTAAATAATGAGAGTTACAAAATATATTGTGAAAAAAAACCTCTTATAGTAAACATAATTGACAATACAGAATTATAGAGTTTTTAGAAAAAATGATAGGTTTGTCACAGTAATCTAAAGTGAAATAGAAGGCATCCAGAGATAGGCACGCCTTTTTGGCTTCACTTTTCCTACTAGCTTACTCCCGATTATAACTATTATAATCCTTCCATCAAGGTTGATACTTGTCATGAGAAGACAATACTTCTTTAATAATAAATAATAAACAATAATTTGTTGCGTATGTTGTCTAGGTTATTTTGTAATGCCAATGTGCCTGTTTCTCGTGATAATAATAGTGTTGTCGGTATACGTTGCAGTTAGTATGTTATTGTCTTACGCTAAGTCATGTGTAAATATAATGTACAGAAATAGGGCCAGGATAGAACCTTGAAGATCTTGCATAGACTTGTTTGATTGATGAATTCAGTGAGCTTTGATGGCAGATAGGAAGCGGTCATGAATAAATGATCGTAAAACTAAATAGAAAGCGCTTTGGAGAATGTATTTTAAGTTTTAAAATACTTTGATACCATACCCTATCAAACGCCTAAAGTACATCCATAAATGCTCCTGAAGCGTAGTGTATATGCAGAAGAAGTGATGTACTAAACAAAAGACTATTCTAAATATTAAATATTATACTTACTATGCTTAATATAAAATGTTAAGGTCATTTCTTAAATCCGTTTTGTTAATAAGTTCATCTTTTATTATTTATTCAATACCAGATCGTCCTGGTGGGCCTTAGAGAGAGAGGTATAGTGTCGTACAAATGACATCCCTAACTATATACAACGTTATAAGTTAAAAAAAAAAAAAGATAAAATAAATAAATTAATAAAAATAATGCTTCTTAACAAAAGAGAAAAGTAAAATTAATAACAAAAATAACGACATTTGTTGACCTAACAAAACAAACAATTGTCCTCTAATAGGAAAAAAAGTTAATTAAAAAAAAAGACGAGAGAAAAAATAATAAATAAAATAGATTAGTGTGAATGATAGAATTAATACAATGAAATTAATAATAGAATCAATATAATGAAACAGAATGTTCTGCAGCAGCCTGGGCTTCAGTCTTCGGGTTGAGGTTGGGTTTCCCAAGTTGTAGGTCCCTGCTCCTGTTGGTGATGTAAATAAGTTGGTATGTAATATAATTACATGTATGATTAAGTTAGTTTCTAAGTATAAGCAATATTAATTATAAAAGTGAGAATAGAGTTCACATGTTGAGCTTATATACTTTTAGTAACTTTATACTTTCGATTATTTAATTTTTTATAGTGACATTGACTGCAAGAAAAATTCCTTCACTTTGAATATAGGAAACCCATATTTAAATCAACGAATTTGTTGTAGTAATAATAAAGTTATAAACTTAGATGTTGATTTTGTTTCCTCGGCTTCAGATTTTTAAGTTTTGTAAAGGCTCAGAACTAAACTTACCTCAACTAAAAACCACAAAATGTTGCAGAAAAGGTACAAATGTGAGGGAATTCCTCTAAGTTTATGTTTACGAATGATAAACAAACAATTTTTACACAAATCGTTCTCTTATCATAAACTTCAGATTGAGCTAGACTGTAAAAGCAATATAATTAATTATTTTAAAATGAGCTATTATTTAATATTTGTTATAGTAACAATTAGGAGACTTCTTCCGGGTCAACAGTACTCATGAAGAAGGTATGCTATGATATCCGCAAATAATTCCTCCAGCCTCAGAACACGCTGGAACGTTTCCTTACAAGGACTGGAATAGCTTTATCATCATACTTGTCGGATAAGATAAGACAAGGAACAATGAAATGTCTGATTCAGAACCTGCCTTGATGTTGAATGTGAGCAGTGCTGGATTGTATCAAAGGCCCCTTCAAATCTACGTTCCCTAACTCACAAAGAAAAAAAATATGCTCAAAGGTACTGTTAAGTCTTCGATAATAGAAATTCACTTTTGGCTCATAACTTAATTATATTATATGCCACTGGAAATATAACTGACTTTTTTAGTAATAATATTGGTTATATAATTATCTTTGGTTATATTACTGAGAATTAATATACTTACTTACAAATATAATTCTTCCTACATTCTCTTAATAGATAAGTGAAGGTTTCGTAATTGTTTCATATCAGCTCATTACCCATCATCACTTATTCATCAAATATGGCCATATGCATTTAAATAAATTAAGTAAGTATGCTATGTACTAGTAACAGATTTACTTGGGAAGCCAGGATAATAGCTGAAGTAGTTAATTATCCAAAAATAAATTAATTAATTGATTATAAATTGAGTCATAAAAAAATATTATTATAATTGGATTCCTTTCCAAAGGCTGTTTGTGTGTTTACCCGTTTACCAATTAAATACCTTTATATTTATAAAATGTTGTTACCATTAATTATATAGGATACTAGAGAGTGGTACATTGGGATATAAACTACATAAAGAAACTAAGTCTTTATTTACAATTTGTTATTATGATTAAAATGATTCAGATAAAGGTTGCCATACAATATAGATTATAACATAATTACTTATAGGTTAACTTATACTTATAGATGGTGATGCCGTGGGATGTAGTGCCGTAGGTGTCTTCTGTTTCATAAGGGATGTCCAGGTCTCGTGGCCCTTCTCACGACTTCGTCTGGTCGAAGTGCATCCTCTAAGTCTACCTCCTGACTGTGGTCCTCCCCCGTCTAAGCCTTCCTGTTGAGTATCCGTCTCTCTTCTAGATTTCCTCCGTATTTTTCTCCCACTTCCCTTTTTAGGGCGTTACCTTATTTTGAAATCTCTTCTCTCATTGGTCATCGATGTCCGAAGACTCCCGAGGCAGGCGTCCTCCTCCTCTGGGCCGAGGATGTGTAAAAAAAGTTTGACTTGTCCAGGAAGGGCCTGCACCTGGTAATTTGATTCTGGTCCCTCGTCACAGCCTATTTTGTGTTAGAACACTTAAAGGTTAGCCAATCTAATTTTCTCAGGGGCCTCTGGTAATGTGACAAACTTAATACAGATGTTTTCATATCCGGGGACGCTAAAAGCTTCGCAGAAGGATACCCTGACCAGGTATAGGGGCAGATGACGAAACACCTTAATAATACCAAGGATTGTCAAAAGACCGATACATAGCAAGTATAAGTATATTATGTATATTTTATTTACTTAACACTTAAGTGGGAACACCGTCCGGATATGAAATATATCATTTTGTGAACGGGGGAGCTGCGATTTTTGAGTTCAGGCCAAGGGTACTTCAATGGAATGCCGGTAATTGTGGTGCGAGTATTCCCTTATAGAAAACACATATTTAATCTTCAGTCATTATGAAATAAAATATTATTAATAATAAGGGATATTATAGTTTAAGATAGAACATATGCTCAACGGGATAAAAGGTAAAAACTCTCGTTTTTATTTTTATTTCTTCTTAATCAGGAAAAATAGAAAAACTTTCTCCCTTACTTTTCCTCTTCGTCTTTCTCATCAATGCACAATTCAGACAAACCAAAACTGCGATTTTGGTAATTGCGTTAGCTACAAACTCATAGAAAAGTCTGTACCAACCTGTGAGACCTCCAGATGGTGTAGTGAAGTCAAGTTCCCACCAACGAGTTAAATTAATCTCCTTTCTTTTTTTTAGAGGAGAAAATTGTACCGTCTGATAAAATTTAATTTAAATTTTCTTAGATCACTAAGAATCAGATTTTAAATGAAATATAATTTTTTAATTATAATTGACTAGTCCGGAATTCCATTGAATTTTTTAACTGTGGGTTCCCTGGTACTAGATAATTTTTTTTTTAGTTTGTTTTTAGTTTTTGTTTCTAGGAAATAATTTGATATAAAGAGATCCTATCTCTGAACATTTCATCATTATTAAATTTATCACGAAACATAATACATTTCAATTTTACCCTACATTACACCAATACATTTTTATCTTTCTTCTCTATTTTTTTGTTGGTGTTTTTTTTCGAATTTTTCGAAAATAATAATAAGTTGAGTAAAAATCAGCGATACCAACGTAAAAAGCTAACAAGAATATTAAAATCTAAAATTTAAAAGTTATCAGTAACAAGTAAGTTGTATTATTATTGCTAAAACTAAAGTATTATCACTCAATTCATAAAAATGTGTCAACGTGGGGGATAGAGTGGGCTCAGGGATCCTCAGGTCGATTGTGTAAATATTGTATATTAGAGTGTAAATGTGACTAGAAATTATGTTATTTTTATTATTATTTCTTTTGTTTACTTATTTTTTTGTTCATTTTGTTTATCCTTCTGTTTATATATATTTTAAGAGAGATTTATTTATTTTTATGTGCTTTTTTTTCATTTATTTTTATTCTTATTTTATTTTATTTTAGTCTAAATGTGATCATTCATCACAACTGTGTGGCAGATTGTAATATCTATCAATAAATAAAAACTATCAATAACAATTATTCTCATATTTGCACAACATACCTTATAAAACAAAAACCGAATGTCATTACACTAACGGAATAGTGATTGAATTAAAAAAAAAATACTACAGAAAGCAATATTAACTAATAAGAGTAGTTAATAATAACTTCACAAAAAACAAAAATTCATTTATCTTTTTTTGACAATACAATTATGCTCACAATCAATACCAAAATAATTTCTTAGTCCTTAATATTATGTAACACAAATTAAAAATGACGGTTTTAATTAATTTTATTTGACTTTCTATTTTACATTGATAATAAAATCCATTGGTGTACTTATTAATGTTATTTAGAAATAAAAATCGGACTCAGTCATGAATAAGAACGCCTCTTTTAATTGTTAAATTTTTACTTATTGAAGTTGTTTGAACGATAGCACTAGTGGTCACAACAGATTCCTGTGTGTATTTCAAGCAAGAATGTTATGTCCATGCTCGTTAACTGTCACGTGAGTAGAACGTATAAGGTTCCTATTAATCCTGATTGTATTGCGGTCATATCGACTATCACACTACCATTGCTCAAAGTAATGACATAGGCGCTACCATGGTAACAGGCTTCTAAGACATCCATTACACCATGCATATATGTTCCATTCGCTATTTCTTGTTCAATGGCGTAAAACGTCTTTAGACATCAACGCCGTTTATTTCTTATTTATTACTGGTGATATTTAATCGATTAGCTTTTGTTAATTCTACATATTTCCATTCATATTCTTGTAAGTATATTGTGTGATCTTAATTTCTTTTATTCATATATTGTAATTTACAACTATACAAAAAATTCAATAAGTAAATATGTATAATGTTTCAAACACTTGAAAATCTTGGGAAGGAACTACCCAATGGTGGTACTTCAAACATTAATTTAAATTAGAAGGTTCCGTGACTATCTTCTTTTCAGACGCCTTGGAGGACTATCAGGGATTGCTAAGGATGAGAAATTAGGATGGGTAAGGAGTTTGGAATGAAAAGATGCTTATCTATTTCGGGCCAAATCTGCAACAAAAGGAATGTTAAGGTCTTTGTGGATAAGTTTATTTGTGCCATAATAGGGATCATCAAGGATTTTACGAAGGATTTTGGATTGTAAGGATACGGGAGGAAGTTGATGGTTTGGCAGAGCCCCAGAGCTCAATTCCGTATGTCCAAATTGGTCTGATTATCATAGTATATAGTAATTTTTAGTAGTGAATGGGAGGTTTAGAGCCTTTGTCAAGTAGGTGTTGTAGCAATCGGAATCTACGAGAAGTTTCTTGTCGTTTCAGTCTTGTATGGAGATCCCAAGTAGGTATCTTGTCAAGATGGAGTCCTAAATAGCGAATCTGTTCAACAGGCCTTAGTGGAATATTTAAATAGGATACTGTAGAACAGGAGTGTAGAGGTTTATGACGGATAGTAAAGGTGATCTGGTGGGATTTGACAGGATTTATTTTGATTCTCTAGTTTTGACACCATACTTCAGTAGATGTTATGTGTGTCTGTTTAGTTTATGAAGCAGTAGTAAGGTCGTTGTCTATAGATAGTACACATGTGTCATCAGTGTATGTTGTTAGGCTGGGTACATAAACCGTATTGGGTTGAATACTGAATCCATTGTTTCATTTTACGTCTCTAAGAGTTGTTGATATGTCATGCTTTGATCCCAAAATAATAAAGTATGATGTAAAGCATAGGCAAAACTGTAATATGCAGCTAATCGTCATATTGTAATTTTGTGATGAGATAGGAATGAGGAAGTCTCGTGCGTCCTATTCTCATTATAGTTAGTACGACAATCCTTTTTTGTATAATTTTTGGTTTATTCGTAGGGCTTTTATCCCGTATAGACTGCCATTAATCTTTAATTTATTTTTGAATGGGTTTGCTCAGTCCTGATGGGATTAAGATTGTTTTACCTTGTCGCGGATGCTTGAGTGTTTCTCAATCAGTTTGATCGGGTAGTTCATTTCTTACGATCACCTACGTGACTTGGAACCTATATACATTTTCGTCCACACTTTTTGGACACGTCCAGATTTTGTAAGGTGGTTAGGTAGGAATGGTTGCGAGAAATGTTTGAGTGTTTCGGAAAAATATACGTAGTTATGATTTTGGGAATAGAGATGGTTGAGAAAATTACTGATAGTGGAGGTGTAGAATCAAATTACTTTTGAAAAAAAAATAATAAACATTAAATTTTTACATCAGGATCATATTACATGTTTATCCTTAAATAGCAAAACTGTTCAGAACCCACTTTATAGAGATTGGGTGTGTCCAAGGTTCTTTCGATCAATGGTTCGAAGAACATGAAATAAATTTTCTATCGTGATAGAGATAAATGCAGTAAATATTTATTTTAATAATTGATATTATTTGATTGTTTTTTATGTAACTAAACCGGCTGTATTAGTCATGAATATGCCCTAAGTTGGCGAAAACTTGAATATTCATTGATAGTACTATTAATTAGACGGCAATATTTTTTTAAACATATAGAAAATCTGACTAATTTATATAGATAAGATTCATAGGACAACATCTCAATATATAAATATATTATTGGAATAAAAAATCATATATCACTAGTCGATGTATGGAAAGGCATAGACAGCTTTGATTTAACATGACTATTGGTAGGAGAATTTATCCCATATCCAGTGGCATAGATGTATTCAACCGTTATACCAAATTCACAAGACCAACATTAGTCTTTTTGGGCTTTATCAGTCTCCAGAGCAGCGGACTGGATGATACCAATCTCGAATGGACATGTCCGTTGGCTCCAGCTTTCAGATATACATCATTCATAGTTGTTCCTTGATTAATTCGGAACTCTTTTTTATACTTTCATTCTGCCATCTATTTCTGTGATTGTTCTTCTGTTAAATTTTTGGTGGATATATTGATAAAATAGCATATATTATGGATCCTCGTAACAGATATAAAGATGGAGGATTGGTAATATATTTTCTTCCAGAGAACTCTACTTACTATAACCCGGCTCCGGAGAGCTCAATTGAAATAATGCAGTAACAGTTATAATTTATAAAAAATAAAAATTTATTAGTTTCCATTTTATGGTTATTAATTAATAAAATATTTATTAAAACAATACTAAAGGATACCGAATATCTGATTGTGATAAAAATATAATAAGATGATATTAGATCGATATATAAATAGCCTTATTTATATGTAATGAGAGTAAACAATTCGACAAAAAATTCATCAATCAAAAAAATTTGTGTGCTTTGCTTCCCAAATATTATTTATTTGAGAACATATCTAAGAGTGTTTCAGATCTCTTTGTATATTAGTAATAATATTTCAAGAAAAAATTAATTTGAAAAGGTAAATAAAAAAAAAAAAAAGAGGAAACGGAAGGCCTTCGCTTCATCGGAGAAAGGAAGATCGTAACTGACTTAATATTGACACGATATTATTGACACATGAAGGGGCACCTTCAATATACCACCTTCAATAATATTGACTCGATAATATTGACCGTGTAAGAGCCCCTTTATTATTATTGAAAAGAGTAATTCACTACTTAGGGGGAAATTGTGGAAAAGAAGATTATTAAAAAGAAGTGATTCACTTAAATTGGTTACTACGGCTCCCAAACCCCCCAAATCATTGATCACTTTTAATTTGTTCTTTAGAATTGAGAAATAGGCACTAGATAACACGATTTTATAATTATTAAAAAATATTTAGTGAGCCCTAAGGTTCAATGACGACATCGCTAATCCCATAATCACTTTAGTTCACTAACAATCGTCTGAACCACAAGATCAGCATTAATCAGATTCCCCCACCATCATTTTCCTTTACCCCTCGGATTTTTACCAATTTATTTGGGATTGATGGCGTAAAACCCTGCTAAGCCAGTTTTCTAAATTCTGTGCTTGTATCTTCTTTCTTCGGACCAAATATTTTACGAAATTCTTTTCCTTCGAAGACCTTGAGGCCGGAGTCTTTATTACACCGTACATTTTACTACAGGTTCCATTGTGCCCACCTAATAATATAACCAGTACCAGAGATCACTATGGAAACGTTTTAGCTAAATATTGATTGAGGACCTGCCAATAAAATATTTTTTACTTTTTTAAATATCATATAATTAATTAAAAATATAAACGGAAATAGTTTTTTGAGAATATATGATTAATTAAAAAAACAACGATTCAAAAGAAAAACGTCAATTCCTGAAATTCATAGATTTTTTATTTATTAATTTATTTTATTTTATTATTTTTTATTTGTAAATTAGAATGCCAAATTAAGTTTTTGAGACTAAAAATTGAAATTTTTTTTTTCGAAAACTGAATATTTCTTTATACTCTAGAAACAAAATCCCATTTATGAGAAGAGTGAAAAGGAATCATCATTGCTTCTTTATTTCTTATATTCTCTGAGAAAAGGGTACACAGAAACCTGGATTCCCTCCCCCCTCAAGCTTGTAATTCTAAAGTAATGGAAGCACCTTTTTTTTTTTTTCTTTTTTTTCAAAAAACAATTTACAATCGGAACAGATATACTTATTACGACAACAAAGACATTAAGAATTTTAGACTTTTTAGAGGTATTTCAAATTGAAATTAAGATTATTCTAGTCCTACGAGAAGGTTGTCAAGGAACAGGCTAGGATTACAACAGCATTATAACGGGTTCCAGAACTTGGCTTTCAAAGGAAATTCAGAAGGTCAATTAGCTGCTTCAAGGCTAGCGTCAAAGAGACTATTAAATGAAAAAGAAAATTATAACTTGGCTCCATCAGCATTGAATTCTTGAAAAGTAATGATTTCTGATCTGCACAGTTTTATTAATTTGGAAAGAGAACATTTATTATTATTATTATAATTTATTAAATAATATATATATATTTAAAAGGCTTGAATCACTTCAGTGAAAGTACATTAAAACTAGCCCAGGTTCCGTAAATTTAATCTTCAGGATCTTACCAAATACTTACCAAAATCCATTTTCACGGATGAAACATGTAGACCAAAGACTCAATTACGATCACATGTTTAATTAGCTGGTCAGTAATAAAAACACACACATAAAAAAAAAAAAAAAAATACATACGAATTCTGCAACAATCCGTTAGAGAGTGGTAGTTGTAAGAAATCATAATTTGATTCATAAAAATGATCAGGGAATACATTTATGAATTGACTCACCCCAACATTATCGTAATAGTAATAAATAAAATATTTATTTGTAAATTAGATGAAATGTATGAATGAAAAAAGCTTCAACTTCCAATTTTATGAAATTCCCGACAGGATCTCTTCAGATTAAGGGCGCGAATTCGATAACGTGGCTGTTCGGGGAGAAATGAAAGTTCTAGAGTTGACAAGACATCTTAACACCCCGGGATATCCAAAAAGTACAGGTAGCGTAGAAAGGCACCACTTGCGGGTTTATCAGCTGGAGCCGGATGAAGCCATGTTAAGCAAAAGTACAGTCACTCTATTCACACCGTGACAGAGGCCTCTTCCTTGGAGATTCTTTTTAGTCTTGAAGGACGCAAGAGGGACTACCGGAATACAGCTGGAGGGGGTATTTGCAATAATAGACACTAAGGAAAATGTTGAATAAGGTGAGGGAAAGATCGAGAGAGAAAAATCTAAACGAGTTGCGCGTCATAATTCTAACGTCTGGGATATATACAATAAAATTTTCCCTACTAGGGGAAATGAACTAAAGCGATATGAGGGGCTATTCTTAGTGATTGTGATGAGGGAGCACAGCTTAGTCATTATCGGGAGTGTTTCCGAGGCTAAAAAGCGAAGAACTGTCCACATCAGACAGCTAAAACTAACCATGCCTAAGGCGCAATAATAACCTGAAGCATTCTCGTCTCGGCATATGAGTACATTTTTTTTTTTTTCCAGGAATTTTTTATATGTGTGGAGTTTTGCACGCGACATGAATAGTGTATATAGTGTTAATAGATTTAAATTTTGTATATAAATTTTTTTTTGAGCTTATGAAACGTTCATAAACTGGTAGCAGGGAGTATATAGTGTAGTATATAGTATACATAGCCAAGAGAATCCTTACTACATTCTTTCATTGTCGCAATTAAGGGGACTTTATTGTTTAAAATCAGTAAATTACTTT
>NW_027110535.1:671525-673190 GCF_000696795.3 Halyomorpha halys
TTAAATAAATTTGAAATATTTATACTCAGCCTAAATATTGCGCAAAAAACAGCAAGTAATTTTCTATAGTTCTTGACGATATTTAGGCTAACAGTGAAAAAAATCGAATAAATTAAATAACAAAATCATTCAGTTATCCTTTAGAATTCGTCATCATATTGCAAGTATATATTTATTGAGGCATCATCATAATGGGATCCATTTCAGTATCGTCATTCGATAAAAGAAACTAAAATCATAATCACAAATTCTTACACAAAATAAAATTCTAAAACAATTTTGTTCTTTTGGTTTGTTAGATGTTCTGCACCACTACTCCGCATCGTCAAAAACCCTAAATTAGTGTTTGATGATTCAGGCCTTCGCGACGCGTCGAATTAATGAAATGCCTCTTAAAATATTATTTTTCCTGGATATCTAGAACCTATTCACGAAATTCCCCTATTATATTGGAAATTACATAGTTTGGTAATTAGATGAGAAAATTAAGAACTGTCAAAAGATCCACATGCTACTGGTATAACCCAGAGAAAACTAATTCAAAATTTTAAAGATTGTAGGGATTTGGGGTAGGAAAAGAACAGAGTGAACGTGTATAGTGGAACATTCAGTAAAGTAGTAGGGATTGCATAGACAATTGATTTTTCGATTTTATTTTATTTACTCAGCGATATATGCTTATATTAAAAGCGTTAAAAGCTAATGTCAAAAAGTAAGCTCCCGCCTGGCAAGTAATTCTCAGAAACATTTTTAATCAAATAACTACTCGTTTACTATTACCAGATTTATTAAGACCCGTTTCAAACCTGAAACCTTCAGAGAAAGTACTACTAATGGATTCCTCCCATACAACAAAAAGTAGGGAGGAGGTTTGATTGCGTGACGGATAGTGAGGGAGTGGGGAGTGCGTATTGAAAATGTGGTTAGTAACAAAAAGCTTATAATTACAGCAGAACAGTTATGAAAAAATAAAAAACTTAATATTTCGGAGAGTGTTTAAAAAACCTTCCGTAATTAAATGCCATCAGACGTTATTCACTAATTAACACGCCTTAATTTACAAATGAAAATTTTAATAAGCATTCTAAAGAGGGTCCTTAGCCCTTGGAATCTAATTTTAATTAAGATGCCCTTGATGGTAACCCATTGCAAATAAAGTACACTAATTGGGCAAAATTAACCCTTTAACGAATTTTCAATATAAAGAAACTTTAATGTTTCTGAGACAAAGGGTAATAAAGACATTGGGATAGAAGAAGACTGATTTTTTCTTTGTTATTAAAATTCGAAAATATGTTCAACATAGACATGTACACCCAGTCATAAGCTCAACAATTATATTGTGTAAAATCTGTGCCTAGATGTTTCTTGCTCATATCATGTGTGTTAGCCAGGGTTTCGGTAAAAAAAGAACAAATAGTTTAAAACTATTTTAATGTCCAACGTTTCGCCCCACTTTGCAGGACTTCATCAGGGCTAAAAAGATACAAAAAAAAAAGAAGAAAATTACAACTTATATTTTTTAATATTATAATATTAATATATTTACATATTATAAGAACATAATATGTTTATTATTATTATTATAATTTATTAAATAATATATATATATTTAAAAGGCTTGAATCACTTCAGTGAAAGTACATTAAAACTAGCCCAGGTTCC
>NW_027110535.1:673240-682494 GCF_000696795.3 Halyomorpha halys
ACATCTCCTGTACTTTTTTAACTGTATATTATTCGTATTTAAAAAAAAAAATAAATATAAATAAAATAAAATTTTACTCTTCCCAATTGGTACTTATTTTTTTATTCTTATCATTGTTTATTCAAGTTTATTTTATACTGATACTATTTTATGTCTTCCTTCCTTTTATTTATATGTAATTTCTTATTATTTTATTTTTACATAATATTTATCCTAGCTTAAATTGCCTTATTGTATCTTATTGTTGTATTGTTGTCTCTTTTCTTTTTTTTTTTGTATATTTTTAGCCCTGATGAAGCCCTGTAAAGTGGGGCAAAACGTTGGACATTAAAATAGTTTTAGACTATATGTTCTTTTTTTACCGCAACCCTGACCATCTTCTTATATTTAAATCTTTACGGTCAACTATATATACATATATGACAAATATTAGTTAATTTCAATATTAAAAGAAAAATATGACTGTTTTATGTGGTGTATATGGGATAAAACCTATGGTTTGAATTTGAAAATATATAATTACGTCATAGTTTTATATAACTTACAATTTATAAATTATTTATTTAATTTAAAAGGCTTTTTATGTGTATTAATTGGCATTTTATTGTAAAATATTAGCGAATAGCATTTATTTGATTATTTTTTTGTAATTAAAACATTTTGTAGTTTTTAATCATAAATTCAAATAATTTAAGTCTAAATGAAGAAAAAACTTAATTATTTCTAGCATAATATGTTCACGAAGGACAACAGATAAAATCTAAAACTGTATATTATATGGCAAAGTGCAAGTATCTTCTTGAGACAGTTTTCACATAGGGCAGAGAGCCTACAGAATAAGTTATGGATTACATCCAGTCATCGCAAACGTCTAGAAGAATCGATAATTACTTGGCTCTAAAAAGAATATATATCAGACTACATATTTTAGGATAATTCCACTAATATCATACATTTTTGAACCTGTTAAAAGTGCCACTAAACATATAAACGACATCGACGACAAAAGGGTCATAAGTATAGTTACTTTGATTTAAGACATAAATTGGTTTCTTAAATTAATTATCTTCTCAAAATGTGGTATAATATCGACTAGGATATTTGGTGATTGAAAAACATTTAAAGAATCTGAATTTTAGAGGGTAAATATCTCGTATGAGATATGAAATAAACAAAAATTATAGTGAGCGAGGGTCACAATCTAGCAAAAAGTATAAAGTATAGTATTTTAGGAATGAATAAATAGATTTTCACTTTATTTTTATCAATAGAATTCTATGAAGCAATTTATGTTAACTTTTATTTATTTTTTTTTTTTTTTACGGTCATATGAAATGTGGGTTTTACAAAAGACGCTCGGTTCCAGTAAGACGCTTATGATGAGTCTCTTCCTTTATCCCCCTTTCTCCTCGTGTGCAGAAGGGTTTGTGATGTTTTTGTGAGTATTAAAAATACATATGTGTTTTTTTTAAAATGTATGTAGGTAATATTTTTTTGTCTATTTTTGTTGGTAGGAAGAAGGATAGAGATTTTGTAAAAAATAAATAAATAAATAAAAAATGTAGTAGTGAAAAGGAAATATATAGAATTATAAAAAAAATTGATTATAGTTAAATTTTATCACTTCCTAGTGCACTACCTCACATTCAATAAAAGAATTTTTTTTTTTTTAAATAATAATTAGTGAGTGAGATCCTTTGATGAGAGCGAGGGTTTTTGAAATAATTCTGGATGGTAAAAAAAAAAACCAACAGTTTATTGACATATTTAGTTTACCTTTCTGTTGAGTATAAGATACTTCAAAATTGTTCACAGTTTGAGAGGAATGTATCAATTATACACTGCTATGATACTGTCTAGGGAGTGAGGGTGAATAAAAATACTCTAATCAAAAGACCAAGGCTATCATCTATCACAGAAACAAATATGAAGCATATCGCATTAGGTGGTCAAGTTGAAGCAGTGTTGTCCCAGGCATCGAGTCTGATGAAACAGCCATCCAGAGGGCTTTGGATGCTATCAATGAAAAAACAAACAAGGAATTGAAGAAGAGAAGTTGTAACATGATTTCAATGTGATCTGCAATGTGCTGAGTTCGAAACGTTAAGTTAAAAAAAGAAAGTTAAGTTACGTCTCATATTTTTGGGATATATAAACCCCTAAATTGCGACAACTTGGGGATTGAGTAAATGTTATTTATAAACTGTAATACCAGTGGTTATGAACATATATTCAACGTTCCAATTGGCCTAGATTTATTATAAGACATGACTACGCTGTTTTACGCCCTAATACCTCTGAATAAAAAAACAAAAGAAAAAATTAAATACCTTTATTCTATAATGTAAACTGGAAGTTATGATTGTTCCACAGGTAAAAGTTATTAATTATTCTATATCAATATTCTGTCGTCTAGGATCCTGTGACTTGGCCTCTACAAGAATTTAAATCATTTAGAGTCGTACACACGTTCATATACACACTGACACATTAAAGCGGTCTGTCGGTTTGTGGTTAGACTGAAACCACTGCGGCTGCTACCGTATCTTGGAGCATTAACGATCCCTAACCACATTGAGGTTTTCTTGTCATCATAAACTATTCCTTCTAGATAGGATTCAGCTTTAACATATCTAAGATATCTTTAATGAATATGCATACAAATTTGGTTGCAGCCTAAAATTATGCTTATTTTCTAGATAAATATTATAGACCAACTACTTCAATTTTATCCAACTTCTAGAGATGGAAATGGAAATTGGTGTATTGGTAGCACCGCAATTTGAGAAGCTTGAGAAAGTTTAGTTGTTCTTTTTTATTAAAAACATATTCTTAAAAAATAATAATTGCTCTCTTGTCATCTCTCAGCACCAAAATTGAATGAGACAAAAATTACGTTATAGAATAAAACAAAATGGAACGTAGGTTGAGACCAGTAAAGAAGACTATGTAAAAAAATAAAAAGATTATATTCTTCGTCTGGAAAATAATATATAAATACGCAATAAATGTATATTTCTTAATAATAATAATAATAATAATCATAATAATATTCTAAACAAACCATCAATAATTTAAAATTCTGTATGGAGTGAAAGGTTACGAACTAAATTACCATAATCATTTACTAACTAAAATTTTATATTCATATGCACGAATTAAAAACAAGATGTCCGAAATCAACTAATGATTTCAATAGCAGTAAATTGCGGCAGCATAATGATAACTATGTAATAATTATAAGATGTCGAGGTAATAATAACATAATATATGCTCAGCTGTTCTGAGGTAAAGATCACGATCTGCCCAATTAACAGTTATAAATAAACCACATAATTTTAGCAGTTATAGAATGTTCAATTTAACATACTAAAAATAATATATCTTTTGCCTGTTTATTATGTTTGTTATGTTTCAAGTTTAGATTTATAGATCAACAAAATATATTATTCATCCTCTGACTTAATTGAGTGTAATAAATTATTGATGAGTGACGAATTATATTATATTATTATGTGATCGTTTTTAGGATTTTATTTGGGCAATATGCAAAAATTATGACAATTGAATTGATGAGTTAACTTTATGTATATTAACTTTTGCTATAACAATTATTCAAATACAATTTAAAACAATTGTGTAATTTAGCAATAATTTAGTTTAGATTGTATGTATGTGGATAACCCGAATATTTCCTGCATCCATGTCTATCCCTCTAAGCCCTCTACAAAATCTGGGAATGCCAGTTACATTTATATACATGGGTTCTAAGTCAAGCGGATGCTGCAAATGAAGGACTCGCGCTCCCGGGTCTAGGTAAAGATATTTTAACTCCATTAGAAATGAGCAAATACCTCGAAAAAGTAGAAAGAGATTGATGTAAATCTTTGAGGAACGAAGGCCCAATGGGTAAATTAAAAATTATTAAAAAAAGCATAAATTCCTGGGGTAGAGTGGAGGCCGTACTGACTAGACTAAGAGGCCAAGAGGAGAAAAAAGGCAGTTATCTCACCCCAAATTTTGATTACTTTAATGAAAACTATGTATAATTAATAGTCAAAATCGATGAGTCTGCCAAGCACAGGTAGGGGGAATAAAAATGGCGGATGTTTCAAAGCGATAAAAAAACTAATTTTTCATTCGGAGCTCTATATCTTAAAAAGTAGGAACAACACAAGAAAACCTAAGAGTAAGTCATTTAAAGAAGTGTAAATATGCTAAAATATAAGCCCTCATAGAGTTATTAACGTTAAATAGTTTTCGAGATATAGCTTTTCATAAAAATGTAGCATGGGACGTACTAAATGATCAGTAGCTAGAGAATTTATTTTGAAAAATTCATACCTCAAAAACCATTTGACGTACAGATGTCTATTAGCACTCAAATTAAAGACAGTGTAATGACCTATAATGTAGTTTATGATGTTTATCTTCGAAGGAGTAATAGTGTACATGAAATTTGCTAAAATAAATTGATTTATAGTTGTTCCGACAAATTTTCATTTGCCAAATTTATATTCATAAAAACTACTACCCCTACGAAGATAAGTGTCATAAACTACTTTATAGTAAACTAAATTTCCTTTATGTTGAGTGTTGGTAGACATATGTGCGTCTTATGGATCTAGAGATATATTTTTTCAAAAATCCAAGATTTTATACGAACAACTAGAAATTAACATTTTGTGAGTTTATTTTGTCAAATATCATAAAAACTACTACTCCTACAAAGATAAACAATATTAACTATTTTGTAGTAAATTTATCTAGCTTTAATTTGTGCGCTGGCAGACATGCAATGGTTTTAGAAATAAAGTTTTTCATAAATCAAATTTATTGTCCGCACAACTATAAATCTACTTATTTTAGCAAATATCATGAAGACTACAATTCCCACGAAGATAAAGGTCATAAACTTCTGTATAGTCCATTAAACTAGCTTTAATTTGAGTGATAATAGACATCCGTACGTCACATAGTTCCTGAGATATAGATTTCTCAAAATAAATTAACTAGCAACTAATCTTTCAGTAGATTTTTAAGAAATTTTGCTTTTTAGGAAGCTATATCTCGAGAACTATTGGATGTAAATAGCTCTTTTAGGGCTAATATTTCAGCAAATTTACTCTTCTTTAAATAATGTTCTGTTAGATTTTCTAGTGCTGTTGGTAGATTTTAAGATATAGAGCTCCTTATAAAAAATCAATGGTTTTTTAAGGATTTGAAACAGCAGCCATTTTTTTAATCCCCCACCTATACTTGGCAGGCTCATCAATTTTGGCTAGTAATTATACATAGTTTTTATTGAAGTAATAAAAAAATGGGGTGAGATACTGCTTTTTTTTTTCTTCCCGGCTCTTGTACTATAAGAATAAGTCACACGAGACTCACTCACTCCTGTCTTATCTCAAAACAAACGCCTCTGAAAAGTCAATATTGTAACAACACTCAGACAATTAGCCATATCTTCTAGATATATTTCATGTCACACCACAATAGCTTAGGATTTGACCCGAATATTTCAAAAAATCCTTTGAGATGTTTATAAAACAATAAAATTAGTATTTCAGTTTTTAAAATCACAAGGTTTACTGTCACAAATATGAAATTAAACAGACGAAAAAAAATTAAGTAATAATAAATAATGAATCAATGACGTTGGCAACCAGTAATGTTATACGCAATTAAACAAAAACAAACAACTGTGTAATATAAATATCATTATATCGCCTTTAGAAATTATATCTAATGTTTATTAATTGATTTAATAACAGTGTTGATAATACAACATGCAATATTTTTTTTGTTTAGTACCAGATCGGCCTGTTGGGCCTTATATGGTTGATGTAACAGTTACATTTTTTTTTTAACAGCTGATTATGCCGGGGTATAATCTCGTACAAAAGACACAACGTTATAATTTAAAAAGTAATATGATAAAATAAATAGATAAAAATAATAATTCTTGATAAGAGAGAAAAGTAAAGTTAATAACAACATTCATAGACTTAACAAAACAAATAATTGCCCTCTAATAGGAAAAAACATAAGATAATTTTAAAAAAGGACGAAGAGAAAATGACTAAAAATTGATAACTACAGAATTTATAACAGGATATCCTACAGCAGCCTGGGTGTCAGTCTTCATGTTGAGGTTGGGTTTTCCAAGTTGTAGGCCACTGCTCTTTTAACTGTAGGTAACTGGGAGTTGAACTTCGTTGTTTTATGTAATCCCCCGTTGACTCCATTTGCAATTGGCTATTTCTTACAAACCAAGGAGCATACGCAATATTAATATGGTTTGTTTTATACGTTTCGTTAATCCCGAAATCAATAAAATCACAACAGAATATTTATTAATAACAAAACTACTCATTTAACACGGGTATTTACTATATACAAATTTATACATACTTTCTTTAAATTTTTTACATCTTTTCTGTCATTTCCTTCGGAATTTAATTATTGAAAGACCTAACTAAGGATTTACAACGCTCTAGAACCCTGTGATAATAATTTTTAAATTTCGTGCGTTTCTTTTTATAGATCTTTAATCACACCATAGAATCCTATTTCCGGCTTACCGATTCTGTTCTGAGTTGGGATTGCAATATAATTTGATTTCCTATTGATGTTGGTCAATTGGATCAAACCGCCGTCTTCAAAAACCCATAATCGAGACGGTGATTTTCTTCTTTCCACTTAGTCTGTTTATAATTTAAATGATTTTTCAAGTACACTTCTTTGTTGATTTTTATAACAATTCAATTCTGCCTTCTAGTAATAGTTCGCCTCCTTTTTTTAATAACATATTATTATAACTAGGCCCAACTTATAATGTCCAATGTTAAAACTAAATTTACGTAAGCAATATTATAATACAAATGATAGAACTAATTATAAATAAAATATAAGAATAAATAATAGTAAAAGAAAAAAAATGTAAACGGTAACAATAGTACTCACTGCATTATAAGAAAAAAAAATAACAATAAAGAAATATATAAACAAAAGAAAATAATAATATGATTTTTATAAACAAAAATATGAATCTCTATCAAAAATATAATAAAATAAAACTTATCAAATAATAGTAATTTATCTACAAGATAAAGAGAAATGAATTTTTATTTACCTATTTATTTAATGTAATTTACAACTATACAAAATAATGCAATAAGTAAATATGTTGCATGTTTCATACACACTTGAAAATCTTGGGAAGGAACCACCCATTGGTGGTACTTCAAACATTAATTTAAATTAGAAGGTCCCGTGGCCATCTTCTTTTCAGACGCATCGAAGGATTATCAGGGATTGTTAAGGCTGAAAGATTAAGAATTAATGGGTTAGGATGGTTAAGGAGTTTGGAATGAAAAGATGCATATCTGTTTTGGGCCAAATCTGCAACGAATGGGATGTTAAGGTCTTTGTGAATGAAAATATTTGTAATGTAATATGGAGCATCAAGGATTTTGGATTGTAAGGATTGGATGCGGGATGAATTTGATGGTTTGGTGGAGCCCCAGAGCTCAATTGCATATGTCCAAATTGGTCTGATTATCGTGGTGTAAACTAATTTTTTGTAGTGAATGGGAAGCTTAGAGCGTTTGTCAAATAAGTGTTCTAGCAATCGGAATCTACGAGCAGTTTCAGTCTTGTGTGTGGATTCGAAGTAAGTCTCTTAGAAATAAATTTATTTATGTAACAATAAAATAAATACACATTCAAACCTATATATAATATTTACATTCTGCAAGGGAACTCCGACCCAAACCTTTCCACCATCTTGTGGCAGGAAAAGCAGGGCTCGAAGAGATCCCAGCGCTTCTCTTCCAGCTGCTTAATTTTTTTTTTAATATTTATTTATTGCTATTTACAACTGTGCATTATAATTAATTGAGTAAATCTGGTCTAAGTTAAATTGGAGTGTTACAGGCGTGTAGAGAAACTACCCATTGGTAGCATTCTAACAACGTGTTACATTAGCAGGTCTCGTGGCCATTTTCTTTTCAGGCACCTCGGAGGATTGTCAGAAATGGAAGAGGAAGCAAGGCTAGAGAACAGAGGGTTTGGGTGGTTAGGAAGTTTGTAATGAAAGGAGTGATATCTGGTTCGGGTCAGATCGGTTACATAAGGAACATTAAGGTCTTTATGAATGAATTTATTTGTGACAAAGAAAGGAGCATTGAGGATTTTACGAAGGATTTTGGATTGCAATGATTGGATACGAGAGGAATTCGAAGGTCTAGTGGAGCCCCAAAGTTCAACTCCATATGTCCAAATTGGCCTTATTACAGTCATGTAGATCAGTCTTTTGTAAAGTGTTGGAACTTTAGACCGTATGTCTATAAAGTGCTGTAATAGTCGAAATCGACGTGCAGTTTCCTGTCTTTTCAGTCTGGTGTGAGGATTCCAGGTTAATCGCTTGTCCAAATGTAGTCGAAGGTAGCGGATCTGTTCGACAGGGATAAGAGCAACATCATTAAATGAAACTGTAGGGCAGTCAGTAGGTTTAGGACGAAGGGTAAAGGTGATATGATGGGATTTGTTGGAATTTATCTTATTCCTCCAATTACGACAGCAATCTTCGAGGGCTGTGATATGGGATTGGAGATTTTGGGATACAGTTAATGGATTGTTATTAACAGTAAGCACACATGTGTCATTGGCATACGTGGTGAGGATAGTGGTAGGATTGGTTGAAATGTCAACTGTATAGACGGTGTAGAGGATGGGACCAAGGATACTACCTTGAGGAACACCAGCGGACTGAGAATAGAGGGATGAATAGGAACCATTATGGTTTACTTGGAAAAATCTATCAATGAGAAAGGAACGAATGATGAGAAAGTATGTAGGAGGTAGGAATTTACGGAGTTTGTAAAGCAGTCCCGGGTGCCAGACTCGATTAAAAGCCTCTTAAAAATAAAATATAATTAACAAATTTCTGTTACACCTCCAACCGTCAATTATAACGGACATTTTCATATTTTTTTGTTTTGTTTTATTAGTTAATTCGAAATTTATTTCATAAGCCACGTCAGGAAACGCGCGATGTATTTCTTAAGTACATCGCGCGAGGCCTTGGACTTCCACGGTCTGTCGCGCCAATGAAAAAAAAAATTCAAAAACCAGATCAGAAGTGAAAAAAAAAACATTGGTCTAATAAACGATATCGCTGATTTGCACATCGGCACATATCTTTTTTTTTTTTTTTTTTTTACTTTATTAAGTTTATTCACAACTGTAAA